>NC_084751.1:16010381-16095381 GCF_033978785.1 Entelurus aequoreus | reverse complement strand
TGTGGGACTTCAGCTTCCAGACTGACAAACAGCTTCTGGCTAACCAACCAGACATACTGGGGGTGGACAAAGAGCAGTAAAGGGTGGTGGTGATAGATGTGGCAATCCTAGCTGACGCCAAACATCAGGAAAAAGGAACACGAGAAACTTGAGAAGTACCAAGGGTTGAAAGAGCAGCTGGAACGGATGTCCAAGGTCAAGGCTAGCGTGGTCCCCGTGGTAGTGGGGGCGCTCCGAGCAGTAACCCCCAAACTGGGAGAGTGGCTCTAACAGATCCCAGGAACAACATCTGAAGCCTCAGTCCAGAAGAGCGCAGTCCTAGGAACAGCAGAGATACTACGCAGAACCCTCAAACTCCCAGGCCTCTGGTAGAGGACCCGAGCTTGAGGATGACACAGATAACACCCCATATATATATATATATATATATATGTGTATATATATATATATATATATATATATATATATATATATATATATATATATATATACATATAATACATTGTGTTTAAAATCATGCAGTAACTAGTAGGGATGTAATCATTGGTTGACAAAAATCATTAAGAAAATTTGTCGCAAACTAATTAATTTGCCGATAACAGTTGGTGACGTCATCGCTCATGTTTTTCCGGACATAAACAAGCATGCACATATCTGCGTGACTAGTGACTGCAGAGCAACAAGAAGAGAAAAAACACTACAAGTAAAAACTAAGCACGTCAAAGTCATGAATTTCTTGCTCAATTTGCAAACTAAACCTTTCTTTTCGTGGCGGTATGGCTGTGATGTGGAAGCATGTAAAGCAGAGGTACTTTGGACAGCTAAAAGGATGCTGTCTCCGATTCTCCTCGGTAAGATAGTCTGTTTGTTAGCCTGCTAACTAGCTGAACAAAGTTATGTGAAAAACAGATTTAACCATCATTTTAGCCAAAGTGTGCCAGCTAAAGTTTGTTAGTTCAGTAAAGTTAGAAAGAGATTAGCACATTCGAAGTTACTGTATCAATAACTCAATACTGAAACGTCTTTAAAAGGGACGATATACAGCCCATAAACCTGTGAGCAACTTTCTAAACACCACATCATCATCGCACAATGCTATATTTTTTTTTTAGGAAGCTAGATAGATTAGACAGATAGAAAAAAATATTTTTGTTTTGTTTTAATCAGCACTTTACCTGTCCTTGCTTTTAAATGGACAAACGTTTAATAGTTACTATTTTGTAACAGCCTAATGAGCAGCACAGTTACAGTACAAAATATTTATGAATGAAGTAGTCATCTTTAATGTTAGTGATCACATGCCTAAACATATCTCAAGCTGTATTTAAAATCCGATGGCTAAATTAGAGCCGCCAAATATGTTGCATATTCTGATTAGTTGATTAATCTTTAAGATGGTTGATGACTATAAAAATAGTCATTAGTTGCATACCTACTAATTAACAAAACAGACCTGGTTGTCAGCAGACTAGACAAGCGCTGTTTCAACCTTCTGAGCATCTGCTCAGCACAGATCACCTGTACACAGTATCACAACATGCTAGTTTATCTGCTAGCAAAACAACTAGCCAGTCCACGAATTCCATTTCAGTAATCAATAATACGAACTTCATAGAAAATAAACCCATGTTTCAACTTCCCGATGCTGTGCTCGTTCATGTCGATAGTGTTTTAACGTTTAAGGGAAGTGCTGTAATGAAATACATAAACTTACTGCGGTGGCGGTGATGACAAATATTTTAAATGAACGTTGCCATTTTGTTATGCATATGTTAATTAGAACCAATACCATGTCACACCAAACCATAATCAAAGGAGTTTAATGCTGCAATTTAGGAACTCGAAGAAGATATATAATTTTTTTTATTGGAGAGACATTGAATGTTCTAGGGACCAACTCAAATCAGTACCTGTTGGTCCCGGGGATTCACTACATTGAAAACCTATCAACATCGCTCTACACAGTATATATTCATTTAATAACAAGCGTATTGTACAACAGAGCAGCAACAGAACCAATGTAGTAAAAGCAGTAGGGGGAAAACTCAGCCAGGATTAATCGCGCTAAAGTCGCACCGGAGTATAAGTTGCACCTGCCGAAAATGCATAATAAAGAAGGAAAAAAACATATATAAGTCGCATTTTTTGGGGAAATTTATTTGATAAATCCCAACACCAAGAATAGACATTAGAAATGCAATTTAAAATAAATAAAGAATAGTGAACAACAGGCTGAAAAAGTGTACGTTATATGACGCATAAATAACCAACTGAGAAGGTGCTTGGTATGTTAACGTAACATATTATGGTAAGAGTCATTCAAATAACTATAACATATAGAACATGCTATGCGTTTACCAAACAATCTGTCACTCCTAATCGCTAAATCCCATGAAATCTTATACGTCTAGTCCCTTACGTGAATGAGCTAAATAATATTATTTGGTATTTTACGGTAATGTGTTAATAATTTCACACATAAGTCGCTCCTGAGTATAAGTCGTACCCCCGGCCAAACTATGAAAAAAACTGACTTATAGTCCGAAAAATACGGTAGTCAACAACAGTACGACAAGCCTAACACACATTAATACATACAGCCATAAGTACATGCAAAGGTTCAAATACTAGAGTAAATTAAGCTGCTTGTAGTTAAAGAGTAATAGATAAAGCTGCTGGATTATGACCACTCATGATACTTCAAATGCAACTACTACCATCTTGTGGAGTTAATAATAACAGGAGGATGCCTATAGTACAGCCATATCTCTTGAACCAATGTTTTTGACCTGAGCTAATTAGACACTTTGCTTTTGCAGACCACACACCCAGTGACTGTAGGAGACTCGATGAATTGAATAGAGGCATTAATCGGAGCATTTATGAAAGCATTCTACAAACTTCCATTGAATTTAGTGTTTTGGTTGGAAAGAAACACATTTGTTTAAGGCTTCAGTATGAAAGTGATTTTCCAGTTTGTCATCAATACCTATTTGGCTAAAACATCTCTTCCATCCTACACAACTACAAACTTCTCCCCGTGTGGCATTAAATCTGCTTGACTCAGACCTCCTCCTACAACAGACACACAACCCAAAATACTACTTAAGTGTCAAGCTAGTGTAGAATGTCCAAGGACAGGTCTTGGAGAGCAACCAGGAAGTGTTTTTCCACAAGGACAATTACGCCAGGAAACCTTGCATTCCACAGCGCCATCTCCCCTAGGAAACTATTTCCTGACATAAATCAATCTAATGTCATCTATTATCTCTAAGTCAAATATGGGAGAAACTATAATCCAGTATCACAACAGTCCAACAGCAAATTATACCATCATCAGTCTTAATTAATCCATGTCTGTATTCATGTTTCAACCCACAGCAACACAATGCCCCCTGCAGTTTTCATTCACCATAATTTTAAAAGGAAAAAGGCACACAAGAGTCTCTTATAAATTGGTGTTGAATGGACAAGTGCCAGTAAACACTGCCCTGTCAGGCTTACAAGGAATCAGCGTTCTTGTTGCAGCAGCACGTCTGGATGCAGTATTCCAGACTAAAGAGGACGCAGGATGCAATTAGGAAGAAAAAGTCTGAGCGGTTTGCTGCAGGAATGCTTTGGAGAGATGGGATGTGGAGCTTTAAAAAGCTAGCGCTAAGTTTAGATGAAGTTCCTCCCCAGGTTGGGACCTCTTGAGGTAACTCAACAAGTTAGAGACGGTGAGGAAAGATGAGAGACCTATCAATATTAACTTACCACCGAGACCTCCTTTCCAAACTGCTAAATATTTAATGGTCCTTGGACAGCTATGTAGCTTCCAGCCAGTGGATCTTTTCTACAAGACCACTCCTGTTCCAACTCAATGAAGGCCTTGTCCTGTGGCACCACACAGCCCAAGGAACGGGCGTCTCCAAAGAATTCAGGTTTTTTTCTCCTCCTCCCTACCACAAGCAGCTTTTGGGCTCACAGAGCTGGGTTCACCGGTTCTTACGAGAAGAAGGACATAAATCCTGAATTTAGGCAAAAAAGCTGAGCAATGTCAGGTCTTCATTTATCTCACAAGCACAAACAGCAATGGTGGCACTCTTCTTTCTCCATCAAAACCAGATCCCAAATAAGACATGCTCAGCTTTTTCCTTTGTATTCCCTTCCAGAAGGAATAAGGCAATGTTGAGACTGTTGATGTTCTGATGGAAAGCAGAGAAGAGAAACCAGTTTGGCAGTGGTGTAACGTGGCAACTGACAACAGAAACTGGAAAGACACCTCTCTAACACACCATTTCCTTGTTGAAGATTTATCCTGACATGAAGGTGCACGAGACCCAGGGAGGTAGTGAGCTACGAACTCAGCGACAAAATATTGCAGCTACACCGATGTTGTTGTTCTTGAGCAAACATAAAGAGAAGGAAGCCAGTGGCGTAACGTCTACAGCGTTTTTGGACGTGGGCCTTGTGTGTTTCACTTGCAGCGGCAGTAGAAGAAAAAGAAGAGTTGTGCTGCATCTCATGCATCATGTCAAGAAAGCACTCACTGGAGCATTTCAATTTGCTTTTGTGTGTCCATCCTCTCTCTCCCCCTCCCCATAGCCTTCCTTCACTGCCTCAGGTGGAGAAGAATGGAAGAGTGCAATAAGAGTGAGCAGACAAACAGACAGAAAGAGAGTGATAGGCTTCACAAACAGCAATTATTCGGTTGAGCAGTATTTCTGTTGAAATAGAGTGCAACATGTCAGGTTGAAGAATTACCGTATTGACCCTAAAATAAGACAGTATTTTTTCCCAGGAAAAAGTCTGAAAAAGACAGGTGGTCCTATATTCTGGGTCTTGAAAATTATACATGTCAATCAAAGATTGGGAACAAACACTTCTACCCAAGCGTGTTAACGCTTCTCTTCCTGTCACTCACACACACCAGTGACCTGCAGGGATGCAGCTATGACAAAAAGACACAGGTTTTAAAGGTTGTTAGCAAGTTAGCAAAAAACAGTGTGAGTTTTAATGTAGGGATGTAACGATATGAAAATTTCATATCACAGTTATGGTTATCATTAATATTGCAATATTGTTGAGTGTGCTCAAAAAGTACTTATACACACTGAAATCTTTTGACCAAGTAATTTTTTAAACTACAATATATAGACACACTGTTGGAAAACCCACTATTTTACATGTTTTATGTTTCCTATGCTTCACTGATAATGTTTTAGTCTTAGTATTTTATCTGTTTCAAAGGCTAAGCTTTTATTGTTATGAATATTGGTTTGTATTGTAGCACTTTAAGATTTATTTAAATGAAAAGTTGTAGCAAATCAAATCTATAATTTTTTTCATTTATTATTTCTGTTGGGTGTTGTGGTATCTTACTCTGTTCAGCAGTCCTTGAACGCAACAAAAAAACCTCAATCTCGTATTCTTCTGTGTA
This sequence comes from Entelurus aequoreus, assembly GCF_033978785.1. Lineage (NCBI taxonomy): Eukaryota > Metazoa > Chordata > Actinopteri > Syngnathiformes > Syngnathidae > Entelurus > Entelurus aequoreus. Next base: position 16,089,959 of record NC_084751.1, on the reverse strand, counting down.
TGAAACGATCACTCCGTGCTAAAAGAGCACAGCCTGTCGGTTCAATGTGCACATTTGAATAGCTTAGTTGCTCAGACAGCAATGTGTTTGTATACATTTAGATTGGGGTATGCTGTTTCTTTGAAAGACGTTAATAACTCTTGTTTTCATCTTAGCATTTGAGATAGCTCACAGTTTATCAAAGTGCAGTTATCAATCATGGTTTTTCAATAATTTTAATTTAAAACGGTACTACTAACCATAAGGGGTTTTACCGCGGTTATCATTATTACCATTTATCGTGACATTCTAATTTTAATGCTAGTTTTAAGATGATGGTGATCAATGAAACAGTCATCAAACAACTGTCGAGAAGCTAAGTAATATGATATCGCTTGTCTATTACAATTGACCAGTTATTTCACTGAAGTGAAAACATGACACACTTTGCCTTAGAAATATTCATTCAAAAACTTGTATCTTGCTGTATTTGTTCATACTCTGAAAGCATCCAACAATTTTACTATTTCGTGAATGAATTAGTCAAACCATGATCAAACCTTTATTAACGGTACTGGCAATCATTTAAGTTGCATTCTTAATCCTTAAAAAGTGTGGGGGGAAAAAATAACCACAAGGCGTTAAACACAGTAAGACATGTTTTCATATTTGATGACGAACAGCTATGCATCTACCTTCCAAGCAGGTCACGCATTAAAGGCCTACTGAAATGATTTTTTTAAATTTAAACGGGAATAGCAGATCCATTCTATGTGTCATACTTGATCATTTCGCGATATTGCCATATTTTTGCTGGAAGGATTTAGTAGAGAAAATCGACGATAAAGTTCGCAACTTTTGCTCGCTGATTAAAAAAAGCCTTGCCTGTACCGGAAGTAGCGTGACGTCACAGGAGCTAGTATTCCTCACAATTCCCCATTGTTTACAATGGAGCAAGAGAGATTCGGACCGAGAAAGTGATGATTACCCCATTAATTTGAGCGAGGATGAAAGATTCGTAGATGAGGAACGTTACAGTGAACGACTTGAGAGGCAGTGATGGACGTATCTTTTTTCGCTCTGACCGTAACTTAGGTACAAGCTGGCTCATTGGATTCCACACTCTCCTTTTTATATTGTGGATCACGGATTTGTATATTAAACCACCTCGGATACTATATCCTCTTGAAAATGAGAGTCGAGAACGCGAAATGGACATTCAGTGCCTTTTATCTCCACGACAATACATCGGCGAAATGCTTTAGCTACGAGCTAACGTGATAGCATCGTGCTTTAACTGCATATAGAAACAAAAAAAATAAACCCCTGACTGGAAGGATAGATAGAAAATCAACAATACTATTAAACCGTGGACATGTAAATACACGGTTAATGCTTTCCAGGCTGGCGAAGGTTAACAATGCTGTGCTAACGACGCCATTGAAGCTAACTTAGCAACTTAGCAACCAGACCTCACAGAACTATGTACTCTCTCCTTTTTCTATTGTGAATCACGGATTTGTATTTTAAACCACCTCGGATACTATATCCTCTTGAAAATGAGAGTCGAGCACGCGAAATGGACATTTAAAGTGACTTATCTCCAAGACAATACATCGGTGACACACTTAGCTACTGAGCTAGCGCGTAGCATCGTTCTCAAATGAAGATAGAAACCCATCAACAGCCGTGCTCACCTGCATTCCAGCGATCAACGGCACGACGAAAGACTTCATCCGTGGGTTTGGCGGCAAGCATCGGCTAGGCGTAGTAAGTAGTCCTTGTTGTGTTGCTGTAAGTATTGTAATGCCCCGCAGTGGAGAAGGAGTCACACAGACTAGGAAGCGCTGCTCAATCGCTTTATTAAAAAGCGGTAACTGGTTGTAGTTCAAAAAGTAACGCACACACATACACGAGCTGCTGTTAGCCAAAACTCACGCTCACACACACAAGTTCTCCGCCAACTCACTCGCGCATGCGCGTTCCCCAAACCCTTAAAGACAGTACACTAATGCAAATATCACAGATATTACAGTATTGTACTTAGCCGCTAAGACACCAATCGATCCCACCTACAATGTTCTTCTTTGCAGTCTCCATTGTTCATTAAACAAATTGCAAAAGATTCACCAACACAGATGTCCAGAATAATGTGGAATTTTGTCGAAGAAAACAAGAGGCTTTTCTATCGGGTCCGATGGGGTCCAACCACTTCCGTTGCTTTTGTGACGTCACGCGCATAAATCATATCCAAAGGAGTTTTTCAACCGGAAGTGTGGCGGGAATTTTAAAATTGCACTTTATAAGTTAACCCGGCCGTATTGGCATGTGTTGCAATGTTAAGATTTCATCATTGATATATAAACTATCAGACTGCGTGGTTGGTAGTAGTGGGTTTCAGTAGGCCTTTAAGTTTTTAAATATTCCTAAATGTCATTCAAGTGTAACAAGAAGTTAACCACTGTTCGTAATGACAAAGATAAAAACTATAATCTGTATTGTATACAGATTTAAGTAAAACAATTATTGTTATTGTCGACTATGGATTAACAAAAAATTTTTTTCGAGGTATTATCGCTGGGTTAACTCCCATGGTTAGTACTACCGTTTCAAATTGAAATTATGATTAATATCTGGATTTTGACAAACTGACGGACTTGTTCATGTTAAATTCTAACAAGAAATCAAGAAACATTAACTTATTTCCCCATTAAAAAACAACATATCACCAATTTAAACACTCAAATGGAAGTAATAAGGCTCTTACAGGGGAACTGCACTGCAATTTTGGAAGGGGAAACCAAAAGAGTAGCCCTAGACAAGAACTTAACACTAACATAGGGAATAAATACAGCAACAAAAAAACAGGACATGACCTCCTGCAACAGGTCATGACAATTTTGGTCAAACTCTCATTTTTAGGACTTCAAGTTTAGGTTTTAAAGGGAAACTTCGGTTTTTTTCAACCTGGGCCCTGTTTTCATAATTTTTTCTGTATATGTGAGTGCTGGATAAAACATTTTTTGAGGTCGCGCCAGTATTGAGCAGGGCAGGCAGCCTCCAGCCCAGCTAACGCTCGTACACAGGGCAACTGGCTCTCGTCAAAATTCGGCCTATAAACATGCATTTTTTTCACACTGACAGGCTCAGATAGTTACAATGAGTGTCCGACAACATACTAGAAAGGAGAAATTAACGTATGTCTCTACCTTTAGCTGGAGATCGCTGTTTGTTGTGAGCTGTGTCCAAATCTCACCACGCTACAAATCTCGTTCCGAAATCTCGCGATAACTCGCGACAAAACACCGGTGGAAAAACAGTTACCTGACTGAGGTGAAGAGAGACGACCGAAGTGATTTTGTATTGGACTAAGTTACCGAAGACTGTTAGTTTAGTTTTATAGAAAAGGATAAAAGTAAAACAATGGTAACTGTTTTTCCACCGGTGTTTTGTCGCGAGTTATCGCGAGATTTCGGAACGAGATTTGTAGCGTGGTGAGATTTGGACACAGCTCACAACAAACAGCGATCTCCAGCTAAAGGTAGAGACATACGTTAATTTCTCCTTTCTAGTATGTTGTCGGACACTCATTGTAACTATCTGAGCCTGTCAGTGTGAAAAAAATGCATGTTTATAGGCCGAATTTTGACGAGAGCCAGTTGCCCTGTGTACGAGCGTTAGCTGGGCTGGAGGCTGCCTGCCCTGCTCAATACTGGCGCGACCTCAAAAAATGTTTTATCCAGCACTCACATATACAGAAAAAATTATGAAAACAGGGCCCAGGTTGAAAAAAACCGAAGTTTCCCTTTAAATTCCACTGCACTGTACTATACTCAAATTCTATTCAACTCTACCTCAGCTTTTTAAGTGAAATTATAATGTAAATATATTTACAGACGCAAAAATGAAGAGTAAGAGTGCAAACAAGAGGGACTAGTATGTTTGGAGAAGTTGATTTGTCCACCGATAACATACTCAGTTCACTTAATATTCAGTGAATGTTTCTTCAGTTTAATGCCTGAATGATGCCCGGGGATAAGAAAAATCAAAAACAACAAATAAAAGCTGGGCTAAAGATTTTTTTGTTGTACAATAAACATGATATTAGCTTTGTGTTTGGAAAGTGCATGCAAAAAAAGTTTGATAAGTGCCCTTGGCATCATAACAGCAGCTAAGACTGCCATACATTAGGGAACGCCAATTCATTTTATCACATAAGACAATCTTACTCTTACATTTACCGTAAAATCACATTTAGATGCAGCTGTCATTGTTTCCTCCATATAAATCCACCATGTCATCACCGTGTACCGCGCAACCCCCATTATTCAAACATTTTCTGTCATGAAACATGCTGAAAACAATGAACATAATAGATTATTTACATCTCAAAAATATAATAGAACATGACATTTTGTATGCATATTTTGATTATAGTTCACACTTTTAAAAATGTTATCTTAAAGTTATAGATAAAATGTGAACATTGATCACTTTTTGACCATGTAAATCTTTAACACCCTGAAGCTACAGTACATTGTAACAGGCTTGCTATGATTGTCAAACTGATGAATATAGTGGAACCTCAACTATTAAATGCCTTATAATAGGCCGTAAAACCTGGAGAAAAATAAATCACTTTTACACTTGCAGAAGAATTACAAATGTTAGAAAGTGAGACATATACCGTATTTTTCGCATTATAAATAGCAGTTTTTTTCATAGTTTGCCCGTGGGTGCGACATATACGCCGGAGCGACTTGTGTGAAATTATTAACACATTACCGTAAAATATCAAATAATATTATTTAGCTCATTCACGTAAGAAACTAGACGTATAAGATATCATCTGATTTAGCGATTAAGAGTGACAGATTGTTTGGTAAACGTATAGCATGTTCTATATGTTATAGTTATTTGAATGACTCTTACCATAATATGTTACTTTAACATACCAGGCACGTTCTCAGTTGGTTATTTATGCGTCATATAACGTACACTTATTCAGCCTGTTGTTCACTATTCTTTATTTATTTTAAATTGCCTTTGAAATGTCTATTCTTGGTGTTGGGTTTTATCAAATAGATTTCCCCCAAAAATGCGACTTATACTCCAGTGCGACTTATATATGTTTTTTTCCTTCTTTATTATGCATTTTCGGCCGGTGCGACTTATACTCCGGAGCGACTTATACTCCGAAAAATACGGTACTGGTTTTATGATCAGAATCAGAAATACTTTATCGATCCCAGAAGGGGAAATTAAAATTTTCAGCACAATCCCATTCAAGATCAGACAAACATTACAGGGAGACAGAACAGGATCGCTGACGGGTCTGCCAACATCCGGCGCCCCTTACAAAAAAGGTGAGATACAGGTAAACAATGGGGGCTGGGTCTAAGCCTGGGCCCCTGTTTGACCCTGGAACTGATTATTTCTATTTCAATTATTTCCCTTGGCCGTAAAACCTGGAGAGAAATAAGCCACTTTTACACTTGAAAAATTACAAATGTTAAAAAGTGAGACATATACTGGTTTTATGATGGCACTAGTTTGACCCTGGAACTGATTACTCCTATTTCCATTATTTCCAATGGGGGAAAGGTCGTTGTAAAATAAGCCTGCTACTGCTGAATGCAAAGGATGCCTCAACATGGGATGGAAACCTTGAAAAGTCAACAAGGAAGCCACAAAAGCCTTTATCACGTTATCAAAGCCAAGATAGATTTTTGTTTAGCGGTTAACTTTATTATTATTTTTTTTTAACTTGCGTGGCAATGAAAATGTTAAAAAGTAAGAATTAATTCCCTTTAAGGTTAATAAAGGTTTCATGATGGCGACTGTTTGGCCCAAGAATAGATAATTTCTATAAGGGTTGTGCGAAATGGAGTTTACAATATGAATTATATAAATTTAGGTGACGAGCTTTTAATACTATCGCTATTATTGTGATAATGCATGATGACGGCAACACGATAACGACTGCGTCCTTAGCATATTGTAGCGTCCTCGCTAGCGGCTAACGCCATTCCACAGTGGAAAGTCACTTTGAAGTCAGAAATCCTTGCCTTCAAGGCGTCAAATCAACATTTTTCACAAGCACCATTATCACTGGAGGATGAGGAATAGCTGAACATCCTGCACTACACAGTGTAGGAGGATATGCTAACTTCGAACTGCAAGGTAAAGTTTTTAAATGTAAACAGAGTTGGGCGAATCGAAACAAATATTGACTGTGATAATACCTAGTATCAGTGTATGGTCGATACTACAGTGGTTAGAAAGATTATTTTTTATTAACACAAATTATTTTGCTGTTTTTGTTATCGTATACAAACTCTGGAAATAAGTCCCTGGACAGAGAAAGAGCAAAAACCAAAAGATTTAAATCAGATCCAATAGTAGGAAATAATGTCAATATGTTATGTTACGCTGCCATCCTGTGTGTAATTGTGATCATTCAATAATCTTGACAATTTTAAGTATCAGCATTGGCATGGCCAATCAGTGTTGTGCTTCTTCCCCCTCACTAACACTAGCATGGAAGTTGAAACAACATTTAAAATGAGAAGCGGCTTTAGTTTCAGTATCTGCTGCAGTTTACCAGTAATCCTGTCCTGAATGCGGACTTACAGGCACTCAGAGCAGTCTTCATTAGTCACCCACCAATTTAATGAGGAAAAAGGCATTTTTATATCTAAATATTTTTTAATCAGACTTTTTCTTTATGTGTCTGCAAACAGGGTTCGTACACCTTTTCCATGGCCAAATTCAATCACTTTTGAAGGACTTTCAAGATCAATGTTTCAGTTTGTCCAGTACCCTTCAAAAGGCGAAAACCAGTGAATCAATCCATAGCCTTGTTGTTGAGGTCACCAAATGCTGTCTGTAGAAAAAATACAAAAAATCTGCTAAAACCTAAGCCTAACATTGGACCAACAGTTATTAACTGAATGGGGCATAGAAAATGAAGCAGTGTTTCTGTAGACTATTCAATGTCATTGGTCTTTGCAAACGTTTCTCCATTTGTGTTTTTCAAATTTCTTGTTCTTTTTCTTACTTACAGCACTCAATGACATTGAACAGCACGGATTGATTTGATATTTGTGCTTGTAAACTGCGTAATGTGACATAAATACACACACCCTCAAAATGTCAATTTCACTCATTTATTAACAAAACGGTTCCTCATTAATAATACAAGGATAATAAATTAAAGGAACATATTTTGTTTGCTTCACAGCACCTCAGTCCCCTTTCAATAAGCATATCTAGCCTTATAACTGTGGCTATGGTAACAAATCGATTTTTAGTTGAGGGAAGTTCTTAACATTACAATTTATCATTGACAAACGCTCGCTTTTTTCCTTTCATAGCTCATAATAACTGTCTGTAATTAACATGTGATCTAGCGCTGATGTCACAGTTTAGGTCTAGCATGTACCAAAAGGTTAGAAAACAAAACTTTAGCTAATGTTAGTTAACTTGTAGGGCTAGGTACTCTCTGTGGTTTACCTTTCATATGACTCGAGAGAGTCGACTCTCCCATTGCAAAAAGCTGGATTTCCTTTTTGCATACTTTGCAGCAGTCTACACGTGGATTTGGTCCACGTTTTATCCAAAGTTGGTATTTGTCGTTTTCCATCCAATGTTCATTAAAATGACAACCTCCCGGCATGATAGACCGATGCACCACTGTCTTCTTTGGGGCGACATACGGCTCTGGCAAGACAACAACCTAATGTAAGGGCTCGTGCAAAGACAACAGATCAAATAAATACTTTAGTAATGAACCTTTAATTTTTAAGGAAACTTATTTTATTTTTTTCCATTTTATAATCAGCCAATTGAGTCAGACTGCCGAGAAATATGATGAACATTTCCAAGTTTTTACAAGCACTTCACCCCAAAATTCTAGCATTTTTCAAACCTTGAAAACACAACATTAATATCAAAGCATTTTCAAGGTTTTTAAGCATCCGTACGAACCCTGTGCAAAGATTCAACTCCTCTAATAAAGCATGTAGTAAAAAACTCTACAGACACTTTTTGTTCAAATCATTTTTGAGTTTGTGGATAAAAAAAACTATTTGTTCCTGAAATAATCATTAAACTTGTTTTATGTGTTGGTAAACATTATTTTACAGTACCATTAATTAAAACTGCACTTTAATGTAATTGTATTTAATATATGCTACAGTATTTGAGTTTTTTTTAAAAACACAATCTGGGTCACCACTTGTTTGCCAAATCACTGGTGAGAAGCACTGGTGTATAAAAGTAATTAAAGAATACAAATAATAATTTACCATTTGAAAGTGTTGTTTAGTCAATATTAACTTGAAGTAAAAGTGTTATAGTATTCAGTACACCACTGATACTTTGTCTACTGCACAATGAAGTTTGTGGTGACAAGCAAAAATAACAAAACAACTTTGTTGTCTTTACTTTGTTGTCTTTACTCACACAAAATGTACCGAAAAAGAAGCAAAACCGTGGCACTAAAACCAAGGTACGGACCGTAGCGTGGGTTACCTGGACTGTTGCACCTCTAGTAAACACAATTATAAATATTGACAAAATGACAGTTGTCAGCTGTTAGCATACATTACCTCGATCAAACATGGTGGAAATGTCTGTTACCAGATACCGCAGTAGTAAACAGTAGGGATGCGGTACTCGCTATAATCCTACACGGGAAAATCCAACTTTAATTTAATTTAATTTAAATGTGATGCTAATCGAGATTGGATAATATGAAACAATTATTTGTGATTTATTTTTTGCCATATTGCCCAGCCCTAACATCACCCATCCCTACTTTTCATCATTTCTTAGGGGGTAACGCTGTCGTGAGATAAAAGGAATCAAATTAGAGACCTACCAAAGTCCTTAAATGTTCCACAATATAGTCCTTTAGTCAACAGACATTTGCTTTAATCTCTAAAAACAAAACTGCCACTGAGTACAACATGGGTCCACACTACAAGAGCAAAGACACAATCCTTCAAATGACAAACTCCAAAGACTGCAAAGACACAATCCTTCAAATGACAAAGTCCAAAGACTGCAAAGACAAGGCCATCACACCCTGAGAGTTGGAGCACTGGAGTCTAGTCCAACACTGCAGTGGCCTGCCAGAGAAATGTGTCGAGCGCAGCAGATTCCTGTTGGGCGAGCGTGCGGCTCCTCCTCGAGGAACCTGCCACACCAGGGAGAGAGAAGGAGCATCGCCACCATTTTGATTTGGATGGTTCTCCTCAGCCTGGGCGCTGTCGCAGCACCGTGTGTCAAGCTCGCTCTTCAGCTCGTCAGCGACTCTGCACACAGAAACCACGGACCACTGCGGAAGACAAACACACACACTCCCTCCTGACAGACTGAACACCTTCAGGATATTTTGTGTGGAGAGCCATTTAAGCAACTGGAAAGGAACAAGAGCGTACACACAAAAACATTACTGAGAACTTCCTTATAGAAACTGTGCACCATTACTTCACACATAGCTGAACATTAACCACATGGAGGGACCAAAACCCTGCAATGTTCAGCATTATGAGGCGCAGCCGTCACATGTCCATCAGACATGGCAAACAAACTCAAGTGTCAGCTCAATTATTTCATTAAGTAGAGCCCAACCAAAAGTTGTTGTTTTTTACACTTGATTTGAACCAGCACAAGATTTGAAGCCTTGTAAGATTTAATAGTGGTTCAACCCAGGGTTTCCTACACATTCATTTATTTGTGGCGGCCCGCCACGAAAGAATTACGTCCGCCACAAATAAAAATAAAAAATAAAATAAAAATAAAAATATATATATACATATATATATATATATATATATATATATATTTTTTTTTGTCCTCTCCAGCTTCTCAGGCAAATCATATAGTTGATGTAGATGCCAATATCGGCTGTTCAGATTTACTTTACAAAAGAGAAGTGTAGGATACTTCTCTTGTTGCCTTATTTGTATTTGACTTTATTAAATGTATTTATATTACAAACACAACATGTGTATATAACAAAGGGTGCAAAGTCTGCAGGCAGTAGGAAACACATGGTTAAGTGTAGGGAGTAAAACTGATGGCAGTCTAAAGTTCAAGATTTTTGGAGCTCTTTGTTCAGTGGATCAGATGTTTGATGAAGCTCTGTGTCTATCTACCACCACTACTGTTTTCTGTTTATTTGTTACTGACTGTGGCAGGACACCTCTGCCTCTGTTTCACTTTATGTTGCTGGTAAATAATATGGTTGTAGTAGTAGGCTAAAGTTAAATTATTTAGTATGCACTAATTAAAGGGGCAGGGCTTTGAGACATTTTAGCTTTTATATTTTATAAGATATATTTTTTGTAAGAACCACAATTAATAAATATATTTCAGTGAATAACTTATTGTTCAAATCTGTATATAAATATGTACATCAAGTGTTGTAATTATATTGTAAAATGGATGGATGGATGGACGGACGTTTAAAACAAAACTGTTATTATTAATTAGTAAGTATACATTTTTTGAGCCTTTTTAGAGAAAATCAAATCATTGTAGTAAATTATGCAAATTACTCGATTATGTCATGGTGACCACGCCCATAGCCACCACCATAGCCACGCCCCCACCGCCACAGGTATCTTGGCAGTTTATGGGAAACACTGCAACCTCTAGGTTTTTGTGCAACTTCAGGAGGTGGATAGTCAACTTGTTTGAACTATGACTTGTACCAACCTCAGAAGCATTCCACTTTAAAGCAACACAAAAAAGCCCCTCACATTCGCAAGGACTTTAACTGCAGACATGAAGGAAAAATGGAAGAAACCAGTTGAGTTGAATTAGAAGTTAGGAATTAGGGGGTTGAATGACAGAACAATTGCAATCATTCTAATACAGTTGTTCTCAAACACTTCTCACTAAGTACCACCTCAGAAAAAATGTGGCTCTGCAAGTACCACTGTAACAACCAACATTAAAATACAGTACCAATCAATCAAAGTTTATTTACATAGCCCTTAATCACAAGTGTCTCAAAGGGCTGCACAACGACATCCTCGGCTCAGATCCCACATCAGGGCAAGAAAAAAACTCAACCCAATGGGATATAATAAGAAACCCACAAATATGACCCCCCCCCCGGGGACGGCCGGTGCAGTAGCGTAGTAGGCCTAAATATTCATTGAAAATAAGGCAGAGGCTTTATTCAACAGGTTTAATATTTTTGGCCACCGTAACATTAAACACCATTTCAACAGTAACACTGTTTGAATATAGGACAGTAAAAAACTTTACTTTAATCAAGTTGTTTTTTTTGGCTTACCACTCGAAGTCCGTGTACAACAGTTTGAGAATCAACGTTCTAATAGTTGCACCCTTTCCTGGGTACATTCACAAGCTTTCCCAGTACTTTACAGCAATGATAATTGACATACATATTTGATGATGTAATAAATAATAGTATGGATGTGACAATATTACCAACATTTTATCATTATTATCACCACGGTATTGTTGAATCTGCTCAATACTTATACACTAACGATGGGACAGTTTATGAAAAAAATCTCAATGGTCGGTTGACCTGACACGGTTCAGAGAGTATCATGGGTGCAAATGGCACTGTGGACAGGGGGGACATGTTCCCCTCAGATTCATAGCGATTCCGATATGTCCCTGTTCCTTTTCCAATATAAGATGCACAAACATCGCTGGTAAAACAGAGGATTAATGTTGTGTTATTTAGACTAATTTACAGCGCACGTAGTCCGTCGTTTGCGTGCTACGCCAGTGGTCCGTTCACGCTGTACATGAATGTTGAAATTTGAATCACAGTCTACTGTGACAGTCACACTGTACAACTACGACAAAGAACAATTCAATGTTCAATTCAATACATCCCATTTGTGGGCAAGTAGAGATACGGCCACCGAGGCACGTCCAATAGCTTAATTAACAAGCACTAACAACATGCATTCAACAGGGCCTGCTTGACGTCACCTTTTAAAAACACACACACTCATGAAACATCTCAATGGCATACACAATTTAACATACTACTTTTTATCACTATTACTTATTTGTGCTACTTCTGTCAAAAAATTGTGAACTTTGTGTACAGTATACAAACATTTGTATTTATGTACCAATGTTGATCAAGGCGTGGAGTTGAAATTACGTTGCTCCCACTCGATCAAAAATCCCATCTGTGCCCCTGGTTCAGATCACATGTTAAGTTACTAATCAGTTTGGAGCCTGTATATGTGAACCACAGCTGATTATTGATAATGGTGGATTATCGGGATTGGGGATGTATAGTCTTCTGTTTTGTTTTTTTAAAGAATAACAATGAAAACAGTCTTAAAATAAACGTGATAAGATCCAAAACATAAGACTTTGTGTTCCACACACCGAAATCTTTTGACCAAGTTTTTATCAAAAAAACAAACAGACAATATATGTTCCTTAGCAGAAAAAAACATCAAGTCTGCACAATCAAAAGTAACATGGAAGTTGCGTGAGAAAGTATGGTAATCTGACAAAACTATGATTAATTTAGCATTTTTATGTTTTTTTAAGCGCAATAATTAAGACAAAATAAATAAATAATAGTTCTGAATTGAAGAACACTTTGTTAATCTTTTTTATGAGATGTTTGGGGGCCCATAGAAATCAGTGAAGTGTTTGCTAGCTGCCAACATTATAGAGATGTTGTGCAACAAACTAAAAACATATTTTAAAATATTTAATGGATGGATGGAGTTATTATTAATTGAAATGTGTTTTGCATCTGTAAGTTGACAGACATAATTTGGAGTCCAAGTGCATGATTTCCTTTTGAAATAATGTCATCAATTCGTGCATGGATTAACTTTACTCTTTAAAGTGGAATTAGTTCAAATAAGGTTTTACTACATTCAAATAGTATACATTAACATACATGTTAAGGCAGCTCAAACCCCCCAAAATTTTATTTTATTTTTGTTTTATTTTTATTTTATTTTATTTTATTTTTATAAAGAAATACAATCATGTGTGCTTACGGACTGTATCCCTGCAGACTGTATTGATCTATATTGATATATAATGTATATATTGTGTTTTTTGTGTTGATTTAATAAAAAATAAACTAAAAAATATATATATATATATATTTTTTATTTTTTATTTCTTGTGCGGCCCGGTACCAATCGGTCCGCGGCCCGGTGGTTGGGGACCACTGATTTAGAGGACCCCAAGTGAACTTTTTAGGTTACAACGTTAGATCTTTCAAATATTGATTAAAGAGAGTCTTTGAAGTCACATGCACGTTGGTACACTTTTCATGTCAGGTGGTGCCACCAGCAAAAAACTATGAAACTGTTAAACATAAAACTCTTTGATCCATTTTGAAAGTAACATGTATAAACGCATTAGCAAAAGCAAAAGATAATACAGGTGTTTGCGTTCTAAACACGCTGTCAAAGTAAGTAAAAATCAGCACGATACAGTGAGCGCAGACACTTATTTTACAAGCTTATTTGTCATAAACACATACCTATCAATGACAAAGGTCTGCAGGGATGGAGCAGGTTTTCTCTTTTCCAAACGACTTGCGCCCTAATCAACAGCGCTTCTACTGGTTGCAAACAAGTAGTGCATCTAGTTTGCCTCAATAAAACTTTACACAGTCAAGTGCAGACCTGCGCCGAGGCGGAACAAAAGCCTCAATCACACACATATTCCGCAAATTTGCTGCATCAGACTAGCGCTGCAGATATAGATTATTGTAGTGATCAAGTATCTATCAATTAATTTGTTCGATTCTTTCTTTTCTTTTAGTTTATTTCGAACATGAACACAATTACAGTATAATACATCACACAATTCCATATAATTTCTCTTTACATTATAGAGTAGGAAGAAGCAAAGCTTATTTAATCCTACCCCTTTCCCACTTCAGAGCGTTTACAAATACATACGTTCATTCGTATGTAACACAATTGCATCAGTGAATGGTTAATACAGCAGTTACCATGAATTGATTAACGTGGACCCCGACTCAAACAAGTTGAGAAACCTATTCGGGTGTTACCATTTAGTGGTCAATTGTACGGAATATGTACTGTACTGTTTCATATAATGTATTCTCTTTCTTTGAAATCTATTAATAAAAGTTTCAATCAATCAAAGTTATTGTAATAGATAATTAAGTCAGTCATGAAAAACATGCTGAGATGAAGAATATCCAATTTTCAATAAGGTTGAAGGTATTTCTCATAATTCTTCTTCTTTGTACTTTGTAAGCACTATTAATTTGAACAACCGCTTAAACTGGATCATATCAGTACAATGTTTAACTTTTTTCCTAATCTATTCCATAGTCTGATTCCACATACTTATATGCTAAATGTTTTTAGTGTTGTACGAGCATACAAACGTTTTAAGTTAGTTTTTCCTCTAAGGATATATTTCTCCTCTTTAGTTGAGAAGAATTGTTGTACATTATTGGGTAACAGATTATAGTTTGCTAGTTTGTACATAGTTTTAGCTGTTTGCAATTTTACCAAATCATAGAACTTCAATATTTTCAACTCAATAAATAAAGGGTTTGTATGTTTTCTATATTCAACATTATGTATCAGTCTAATTGATCTTTTTTGTAACACGGTTAATGAATGAAGCACACCTTTGTAGTTGTTTCCCCGATTAATCAAGTAATAGGGTAACAGTAGTTGTAATAACTATAGATAGTTGTAATAATTATTTTTCTGCATGCCATAACCCTCATTCTTTTTTTCTAATAAAATGCAAATCATCAACATTGAAATGTGTATTTGTACATGTGTGCATTAATTAAAAATGCAGATTACAGCACACCAATGTGCGCTCTATTACAGTGGCTGTGTGGAAACTACCGTATATTGCGTATTTAAAGTTCCAAGCACTCCATGCAGTCTGGATTTTATACATTTAGTTACACTCATTAAACGATGAATAAAAGCAATTGAATATGAATCAAAGTTTTTTCTAACCATACTATTTAATTAATCGTTGCAGCCCTACATAAGACCCGCAACAGAAGATCTGTCAATTATATAATTATAGAAAATATGACTTCCCAAGGCAGAATATTGCCATAACGATTATGCCCTACACATTAAGGGGGACTATTATGCAAAACCAACTTTTCTTACCGATTAGTACCTAATCTTGAGTATTTGGCTTCTGTCCCAAAAAATTTAAATCAAAACCAGGGAGAAATTGTGGAGATATTTATAAAACAATCTTTCCTTCCTTCATACTTCCTCCAAACGAGCCGTTTGGAATTTGCACAACCTCTGACGTTTTTCCCTGCCGGTGTCATCAGCAGATTACCCATATTTGGTAGAAATGTAAGCCAAGAGCCCTGTGCGAGTCTGCCATTGCAGTCAATAAGCTCCTTATTTTTCCGCTATTCTCTTGTTGTGGGGCAGACTGCCTCATACATGCACATGCATTCGCCGCTGTTGCCATTTCGATCACAAATGAGCATATAGTTCGAACTTATATCGGTCAGTAGACTCGCTATGGAAACTCTAAAAACTACAACATGGCTGGCACGGAGAAGACACAGTCAAAGTGGAGGTACGTGAATTACACCGCCCACAAAACGGTGCATCCTGAAGAGACGTTCAGAAAGCAGCTTGAAAACGGTCTGTAAAACATAATCCATGCAAATCTTTTACTATTACATGTTATGTAGACAGGTAATTCTCAAACTGTGGTACAAGTACCACTAGTGGTACGCGGGCTCCGTCTAGTGGTACGCCAAAGAATCACCTAAAGAAATATTCAAACAGTGTTACTGTTCAAACTCTGTAATGTTACAGTGGCCCAAAATATTGTATATACTTTTTTAAAATAAATACTTAGGGCTACTACGCTACCTTAATTGAATGTTGGCCATTATGGTGGTACGTGGAGAGCAAAGTGCGTATGTATTTAATATTTGTTTGCTTACTATGGTATATTATTTATTTGTTCACTGTTCTGTTACAGAGAACAAGGAAATTGGATACGATTGCTATGGTATGAAAAGGGGTAGGAAAAAATAAGCTCTGCTTCTTCCTACTCCTTTTCGGACGTGCTGTAATGAAACAACTGAAAATGGGTGATTAATAACATTGTATCATATGCATGTTCGAAATAAACTGAAACTGAACTGAACTGAGGTGGTACTCAGTGAAAAAGGTTTGACAACCACTGATGTAGACCACAAGGAAGTGTTTTAAATGTAGAAAAAAAAATCATAACATGACCCCTTTAAAATTAACAATAACTCGAGGGAAAAGGCAGAAGAATATTAGCACTGTTATATTCAATTCTTCCATAACTTAGCAGCTGCATGTACGGTAGGAAGAAGCACCCAACCAAGGTATAAACTTGTGTTTGTAAATTAAACAGCTGGGCCCGTAATGCAGTCTACCTCCAGTCCTGTAGGTGGCAGGAAGTGTTTTAAATGTAGAAATAAAATCATAAGAGGACCCCTTTAAAAATGAACGATGACCCAGGGGGGGAAAGGCAGAGGAATACTAGCACTGTTATATTCCATTCTTCCATAACTAAGCAGCTGCATATACGGTACGAAGAAGCACCCAACCAAGGTGAAAAACAGCTGGGCACGTAATGCAGTCTACCTCCAGTCCTGTAGGTGGCAGGAAGTGTTTTAAATGTAGAAAAAAAATCATAACATGACCCCTTTAAAATGAAAAATGCCTCAGGGAAAAAAGGCATAAGAATATTAGCACTGTTATATTCCATTCTTCCATAACTTAGCAGCTGCATGTACAGTAGGAAGAAGCACCCAACCAAGGTACAAACAGCTGGGCACATAACGCAGTCTACCTCCAGTCCTGTAGGTGGCAGTCATTTGTATTGCTAACTTTTATGCAAAATCTGAATCCACACCAAAAATGAAAAAAACCCAACCAAGGTATAAACTTGTGTTTATAAAATAAACAACTGGGCCCGTAATGCAGTCCACCTCCAGTCCTGTAGGTGGCAGGAAGTGTTTTAAATGTAGAAAAAAATCATAACATGACCCCTTTAAAATGAAAAATGCCTTGGGGGAAAAAAGGCAGAAGAATAATAGCACTGTTATATTCCATTCTTCCATAACTTAGCAGCAGCATGTACGGTAGGAAGAAGCACCCAACCAAGGTACAAACAGCTGGGCACGCAATGCAGTCTACCTCCAGTCCCGTAGGTGGCAGGAAGTGTTTTAAATGTAAAAAAAAAAATCATAACATGACCCCTTTAAAATGAGAAATGCCTTGGGGGAAAAAAGGCAGAAGAATATTAGGACTGTTATATTCCATTCTTCCATAACTTAGCAGCTGCATGTACGGTAGGAAGAAGCACCCAACCAAGGTATAAACTTGTGTTTATAAAATAAACAGCTGGGCCCGTAATGCAGTCTACCTCCAGTCCTGTAGGTGGCAGGAAGTGTTTTAAATGTAGAAAAAAATCATAACATGACCCCTTTAAATGAACAACGCCTCGGGGGAAAAAAAACAGAAGAATATTAGCACTGTTATATTCCATTCTTCCATAACTTAGCAGCTGCATGTACGGTAGGAAGAAGCACCCAACCAAGGTATAAACTTGTGTTTATAAAATAAACAACTGGGCCCGTAATGCAGTCTACCTCCAGTCCTGTAGGTGGCAGGAAGTGTTTTAAATGTAGAAAAAAATCATAACATGACCCCTTTAAAATGAAAAATGCCTTGGGGGAAAAAAGGCAGAAGAATACTAGCACTGTTATATTCCATCCTTCCCTAACTTAGCAGCAGCATGTACAGTAGGAAGAAGCACCCAACCAAGGTATAAACAGCTGGGCACGTAATGCAGTCTACCTCCAGTCCTGTAGGTGGCAGGAAGTGTTTTAAATGTAGAAAAAAAATCATAACATGACCCCTTTAAAATGAGAAATGCCTCGGGGAAAAAAGGCAGAAGAATATTAGCACTGTTATCTTCCATAACTTAGCAGATGCATGTACGGTAGGAAGAAGCACCCAACCAAGGTATAAACTTGTGTTTATAAAATAAACAACTGGGCCCGTAATGTAGTCTACCTCCAGTCCTGTAGGTGGCAGGAAGTGTTTTAAATGTAGAAAAAAATCATAACATGACCCCTTTAAATGAACAACGCCTCAGGGGGAAAAAAGGCAGAAGAATATTAGGACTGTTATATTCCATTCTTCCATAACTTAGCAGCTGCATGTACGGTAGGAAGAAGCACCCAACCAAGGTATAAACTTGTGTTTATAAAATAAACAACTGGGCCCGTAATGCAGTCTACCTCCAGTCCTGTAGGTGGCAGGAAGTGTTTTAAATGTAGAAAAAAAATCATAACATGACCCCTTTAAAATGAAAAATGCCTTGGGGGAAAAAAGGCAGAAGAATACTAGCACTGTTATATTCCATCCTTCCATAACTTAGCAGCAGCATGTACAGTAGGAAGAAGCACCCAACCAAGGTATAAACAGCTGGGCACGTAATGCAGTCTACCTCCAGTCCTGTAGGTGGCAGTCATTTGTATTGCTAACTTTTATGCAAAATCTGAATCCACACCAAAAATGAGGAGTTAATAAATGTAGACAGCAGGCTGCCAGTATGTGTGCAAAAAACACAAGCGCCTATATTTAGCAATGTTCATAAAAAAGTAAAGTTCTCCTTCTTCTGCTGCTTCTACTTCCTCGTCCAAGTGTCTGGCCTCTAGCTCAACATGTCAAACACAAGCTTTGTTCTAACCGACTCCTTGGAGACTCATCTGCCAGCCTCCATTTTATGCTTGGAGCTCCACTGTGAGCACCTGACCTGAGACTGGTGACAGCCAGCCAGCCAGGCAGATCAAAACCCAACAAGACTCACAAATGACATACATTTTGCATCATCTAGTGGAGAGCAGCAGCTCCTTCAAAAAATGGCCACCAGCCCCCTTTTTTTTAAGAGCAGCAGGAGATCATGCTGGACACTGTGGCAGCTCCTAATGGAGGACACATGAGAGGACAACCATGCGTGCAATGGCTTCTCCATGAAGCTAACGCGCTAACTAATCCCGTATCTTGTCTTGTTTTTGTTGGGGTTTTTTTGGAGGAGATGATGAAATAAAGCAACAACGCTCATTTCCTGACTGACAAGGTTGGAGAGAGGCGGACATGAAAGCGAACCGGGAAGCGAGGAGACACACACACTTGACTTTGGCTTACAAGGGTAGCAAACACCATTAAAAAAGCCTCCCCATGGAGGTGGAGGAAGGGGGTCAAGCTCTTTCCAGGTCACGCTCCTTAAACAAAAAAAAAAAGCCCAAGATCTACCCAATGGCGACGTTCTCGCAGGACCTCGCAAAGCCACATGGAATCTTTAATAAAACGCTGAACTCACCGCGACAATCTTCTCCGTCACCTCCAAAGTTGTGTGTCCGTCCGATCTGGCTAGTAGTAGTAGCTGATCGCCATCTTTCCTGCTTCTCCTTCTTCTTCTTCTTCTCCTTCTTCTTCTTCTTCTTCTTCTTCGCCGCAGCTGCAGATGACCTGAGCTCCTCCGCCGAGCTCTCAATCAGCGAGGAGGAGGAGGTGGTGGTGGAGGAGGAGGAAGAAGACAACCACCAACACAACAACAATGATAATGTGGCCAGAGGGCCACACAAAGGAGGAGGAGAAGAAGAAGTTCGGCAGGCGGCGAGCGAGCACCAGAGGGTGCGCAAGAGTTGGCCGAGAGACGAGGGAGCATCGGCGGGATGGACGCCCGAGAAGCTCATCCTTCATGGGCGCGCACACACACACACACACACACGCACACACACACACACACACACACACACAGATAGACACGGTGCGCGCGCCCGCGGGGAGCTCACCCCCGGAGCCCTTTAGCCGGCGCGCTCCCTTATGCGCAAGCACAAGCATATTCGTTGGCGCGCACGCAGGCTCCGTGGCTTTTATAGTATATATGTGCGCGCGCCACGTCATGGGGTTATCTACAGTTCACTTCTTTGACGACGTGATATCGATGCATCGATACTAATATACAGTACGATACAATAATGCATTCGATACAGTACTATTTCTCCTGTGTTATTGACCATAAATTAATTTGGCCATAAATACACGGATGGTTGTCATTACTCAACTTAAATATTGAGTCGTACTAATTCATTAATATATGATCTTATTACATAAATAATACAATATTTTTATGTAGCTATTTGTATTTATATATCCATCCATCCATTTCCTACCGCTTATTCCCTTCGGGGTCGCGGGGGGCGCTGGAGCCTATCTCAGCTACAATCGGGCGGAAGGCGGGGTACACCCTGGACAAGTCGCCCCCTCATCGCAGGGCCAACACAGATAGACAGACAACATTCACACTCACATTCACACACTAGATATATATATATATATATATATATATATATATATATATATATATATATATATATATATATATATATATATATATATATATATATATATATATATATATATATATATATACACTACCGTTCAAAAGTTTGGGGTCACCCAAACAATTTTGTGGAATAGCCTTCATTTCTAAGAACAAGAATAGACTTTCGAGTTTCAGATGAAAGTTCTCTTTTTCTGGCCATTTTGAGCGTTTAATTGACCCCACAAATGTGATGCTCCAGAAACTCAATCTGCTCAAAGGAAGGTCAGTTTTGTAGCTTCTGTAACGAACTAAACTGTTTTCAGATGTGTGAACATGATTGCACAAGGGTTTTCTAATAATCAATTAGCCTTCTGAGCCAATGAGCAAACACATTGTACCATTAGAACACTGGAGTGATAGTTGCTGGAAATGGACATCTATACACCTATGTAGATATTGCACCAAAAACCAGACATTTGCAGCTAGAATAGTCATTTACCACATTATTTATTTTTTACATTTTTTTATTTAGCCTTTATTTAACCAGGTAATATCCCATTGAGATCAAAGATCTCTTTTCCAAGGGAGACCTGGCCAAGAGGGCAGCAGCAAGGTTACATTAAAAAACAGCAAACAACACATAAAACATCACATTTACAACATTAAAACTTGCTCACATAACACATGTGCATACAGACAAGGTAGACTGCAATCCTTTCACAGAAGCTTTAAACTCATTCAATGTAACAAGGGTTTGAAGTTTAATATTCGATTGTAGGTTATTCCAAGCCTTCGGTGCTGAAAACCTAAATGCTTTCTTGCCCAGTTCAGTTCTTACTTTGGGGACAAAAAATTGCAGAACATTCATTGAACGAAGATTGTGACTTCCTTGTTTCTTTGTTAAAAGACAAGACAGATAAGATGGAGTGATACCCAGAATGGTTTTGTAGATGAAAACATACCAATGATTGAGGCGTCGAGCACATAAAGATGTCCAGTTAACCATTGAGTATAATACGCAATAGTGAGTAAGGGGAGCGCAGTTGGTGATGAATCTCAGTGCCCCGTGGTACACACTATCCAGCTTGTGGAGACAACCAGCAGTAGCATTCATGTACAACACATCTCCATAGTCAATAACAGGTAAAAAGGTTGTTTCCACCAATTTCTGTTTCACAGTAAAAGAAAAGCAAGACTTGTTTCATTAGCAATGTATAGAGTGTATTTCTTTAAAGTTAAGACTTGTTTAAAGTTATCTTCATTGAAAAGTACAGTGCTTTTCCTTAAAAAATAAGGACATTTCAATGTGACCCCAAACCTTTGAACGGTAGTATATATATATATATATATATATATATATATATATATATATATATATATATATATATATATATATATATATATATATATATATATATATATATATATATATATATATATATATATATATATATATATATATATATATATATATATATATAAAAATATATTATAAATATATATATATATGTATGTGTATATATTAGGGCTGTGAATCTTTGGGTGTCCCACGATTCGATTCAATATCGATTCTTAGGGTCACGATTCGATTGAAAATCGATTTTTTTTTCATTTCAACACGATTCTCAATTGAAGAACGATTTTTTCCCGATTCGAAAGGATTCTCTATTCATTCAATACATAGTATTTCAGCAGGATCTACCCCAGTCTGCTGACATGCAAGCAGAGTAGTAGATTTTTGTAAAAAGCTTTTATAATTGTAAAGGACAATGTTTTATCAACTGATTGCAATAATGTAAATTTGTTTTAACTATTAAATGAACCAAAAATATGACTTATTTTATCTTTGTGAAAATATTGGACACAGTGTGTTGTCAAGCTTATGAGATGCGATGCAAGTGTAAGCCACTGTGACACTATTGTTCTTTTTTAAATTTTTTATATAAATGTCTAATGATAATGTCAATGAGGGATTTTTAATCACTGCTATGTTGAAATTGTAACTAGTATTGATACTGTTGTTGATAATATTCATTTTTGTTTCACTACTTTTGGTTTGTTCTGTGTCGTGTTTGTGTCTTCTCTCAATTGCTCTGTTTATTGCAGTTCTGAGTGATGCTGGGTCGGGTTTGGTTTTGGAATTGGATTGCATTATTATGGTATTGCTGTGTATTTTTTTGTTGGATTGATTAATTTAAAAAATAAATAAATAAAAAAATTTAAATTAAAAAATTAAAAATCGATTTTTAAAAAATGAGAATCGATTCTGAATCGCACAATGTAAGAATCGCGATTCGAATTCGAATCGTTTTTTTCCCCCACACCCTTAGTATATATATATATATATATATATATATATATATATATATATATATATATATATATATATATATATATATATATATATATATATATATATATATATACAGTATATATATCTGTGTTGGCCCTGTGATGAGGTGGCGACTTGTCCAAGGTGTACCCCTCCTTCCGTCCGAATGCAGCTGAGATAGGCTCCAGCACCCCCTGCGACCCCAAAAAAGGGACAAGCAGTAGAAAATGGATGGATACATATATATGTATACGTATATATATATATATATATATATATATATACATTCCCCAACCCCCTCCACATCCCACCCCCCGGATTGTAAATAAGGTAAATAATTCAATGTATATACTCTGATGATTAACTTGTGTGATGACTGTATTATGCTGATAGTATATATTTGTACCATGAATTGATTAACGTGGACCCCAACTTAAACAAGTTGAAAAACTTATTCGGGTGTTACCATTTAGTGGTCAATTGTACGGAATATGTACTGTACTGTGTAAACTACTAATATAAGTCTCAATCAATCAATCAAATGTTGTTATAAATATTAGATAAATTAATTAGTTTATAGTTAATGTAACTAGTTCATAGTTAACTAGTGCAGGGGTCCCCAAACTACGGATCCGGCCCGCCAGCGTCCTAAATCCGGCCCGCAGGAAGTCCCAAGTTTAAAAAAAACAACTTAAACTTAAACTTAGAAAATATATTTTTTTAATCTGTCCTTTCTAATCCATTTTATACCGCTTGTTACTCTCTGTGTCTCCTAGCCACTCAGGCAATTCAAATTGTCCAAAAATGCATTTTTCCGTAGAGGATAATATCCATCCATCCATCCATTGATTGATTGATTGAGACTTTTATTAGTAGGTTGCACAGTGAAGTACATATTCCGTACAATTGACCACTAAATGGTAACACCAGAATAAGTTTTTCAACTTGTTTAAGTCGGGGTCCATTTTCTACCGCTTATTCCCTTCGCAGTCGCGGGGGGCGCTGGAGCCTATCTCAGCTACAATCGGGCGGAAGGCGGGGTACACCCTGGATAATATACATTCCCTTTCGGGGTCAATATAACACTATTATCATTATTAGTGTTTATTTGAACAAAAATACATTTATTAAGTTAACATATGTTATATTATTGAAATATGTAGGTTACTTCTTTGAAGACATGAAATAGATACAATCAAGCGGTAGAAAAATGGATGGATGATACAAATATACAGTACAATACGTGACTAGTTAGTATTTAATGCAACGATACAGTATGATTTCTCCTGTGTTATTTACCATAAATTAATTTGGCCATAAATACACAGATAGTTGTCATTACTCAAGTAATGAGTCGTACTAATTCATTAATATATGATCTTATTACAATAATAAAACAATATTTGTATGTAGCTATATGTATTTATATATATGTATACATTCATATATTGGGGTGTTTATTATAAATATTAGATAAGTTAATTTAAAAAATCTACATTAACTATGAACCAGTGCAGGGGTCCCCAAACTACGGCCTCCGTCCAAAATCCGGCCCGCAGGAAGTCCCAAATAAAAAATAAAAAAACTTTTTTTTTTTTAAATACATATTTTTTTTAATCTGTCCTTTCTAATCCATTTCCTACCTCTTGTTACTCTCGGTGTCTCCTAGCCACTCAAAGATAACGTGACATCATCGCGCTACGACTTGATTAACGTGGACCCCGACTTAAATAAGTTGAAAAACTTATTCGGGTGTTACCATTTAGTAGTCAATTGTACGGAATATGTACTGTTCTGTGCAATCTACTAATAAAAGTCTCAATCAATCAATCAAACCCCACTACCACGTGGACCACGCTAGCCTTGACCTTCCACATCCGTTCCAGCTGCTCTTTCAGCCCTTGGTACTTCTCAAGTTTCTCGTGTTCCTTCTTCCTGATGTTGGCGTCAGCTGGGATTGCCACATCTATCACCACCACCCTTTTCTGCTCTTTGTCCACCACCACTCCGTCTGGTTGGTTAGCCAGAAGCTGTTTGTCAGTCTGGAAGCTGAAGTCCCACAGAACCTGGGCCCTGTTGTTCTCAGCCACCTTCTGTGGTATGGAACCAGCCCCATTGGGATTTGGGTACTTCTATTCCATACTGGTTGCAGATGTTCTTGTATACTATCCCAGCCACTTGGTTGTGCCTCTCCATGTACGCTGATCCAAAAAAAAAATATATATATATATATACATATATATATGTATATATATATATATATATATATATATATATATATATATATATATATATATATATATATATATATATATATATATATATATATGTATATATATATATGTATATATATATATATATATATATATATATATATATATATATATATATATATATATATATATATATATATATATATATATATATATACAGCCCGGCCCCCGGCCAATTTTTTTTAACCCAATGTGAATGTGAGTGTGAATGTTGTCTGTCTAGCTGTGTTGGCCCTGCGATGAGTTGGCGACTTGTCCAGGATGCAGCTGGGATTAGCTCCAGCACACCCGCAGCCCCGAGAGAGACACGTGGTAGAAAATGGATGGATGGATGGATGGATGGATGGATGGATGGATGGATAAACACATGCTTAAATAACTAATACGTGCAAGGCTAATACAAACCCTGTTTCCATATGAGTTGGGAAACTGTGTTAGATGTAAATATAAACGGAATACAATGATTTGGAAATCATTTTCAACCCATATTCAATTGAATGCACTACAAAGACAAGATATTTGATGTTCAAACTCATAAACTTTATTTTTTTTTTGCAAATAATCATTAACTTAGAATTTCATGGCTGCAACACGTGCCAAAGTAGTTGGGAAAGGGCATGTTCACCACTGTGTTACATGGCCTTTCCTTTTAACAACACTCAGTAAACGTTTGGGAACTGAGGAGACACATTTTTTAAGCTTCTCAGGTGGAATTCTTTCCCATTCTTGCTTGATGTACAGCTTAAGTTGTTCAACAGTCCGGGGGTCTCCGTTGTGGTATTTAAGGCTTCATATTGCGCCACACATTTTCAATGGGAGACAGGTCTGGACTACAGGCAGGCCAGTCTAGTACCCGCACTCTTTTACTATGAAGCCAGGTTGATGTAACACGTGGCTTGGCATTGTCTTGCTGAAATAAGCGGGGGCGTCCATGGTAACGTTGCTTGGATGGCAACATATGTTGCTCCAAAACCTGTATGTACCTTTCAGCATTAATGGCGCCTTCACAGATGTGTAAGTTACCCATGTCTTGGGCACTAATACACCCCCATACCATCACACATGCTGGCTTTTCAACTTTGCGCCTATAACAATCCGGATGGTTCTTTTCCTCTTTGGTTCGGAGGACACGACGTCCACAGTTTCCAAAAACAATTTGAAATGTGGACTCGTCAGACCGCAGAACACTTTTCCCCTTTGTATCAGTCCATCTTAGATGAGCTCAGGCCCAGCGAAGCCGACGGCGTTTCTGGGTGTTGTTGATAAATGGTTTTCGCCTTGCATAGGAGAGTTTTAACTTGCACTTACAGATGTAGCGACCAACTGTAGTTACTGACAGTGGGTTTCTGAAGTGTTCCTGAGCCCATGTGGTGATATCCGTTACACACTGATGTCGCTTGTTGATTCAGTACAGCCTGAGGGATCGAATGTCACGGGCTTAGCTGCTTACGTGCAGTGATTTCTCCAGATTCTCTGAACCCTTTGATGATATTACGGACCGTAGATGGTAAAATCCCTAAATTCCTTGCAATAGCTGGTTGAGAAAGGTTTTTCTTAAACTGTTCAACAATTTGCTCACGCATTTGTTGACAAAGTGGTGACCCTCGCCCCATCCTTGTTTGTGAATGACTGAGCATTTCATGGAATCTACTTTTATACCCAATCATGGCACCCACCTGTTCCCAATTTGCCTGTTCACCTGTGGGATGTTCCAAATAAGTGTTTGATGAACATTCCTCAACTTTATCAGTATTTATTGCCACCTTCCCCAACTTCTTTGTCACGTGTTGCTGGCATCAAATTCTAAAGTTAATGATTATTTGCAAATTAAAAAAGTTTATCAGTTTGAACATCAAATATGTTGTCTTTGTAGCATATTCAACTGAATATGACAATGATTTGCAAATCATTGTATTTCGTTTATATTTACATCTAACACAATTTCCCAACTCATATGGAAACGGGGTTTGTAAATAATAGTACAGTGGTGATAGAGCAAAGCAAAAAGATGATGACGTGACCATGAGTTAATACATTCACAGTGACAGATTAGTTCCAGAGTTATTTCACAGCGTAAATAAATAATAAATAAACACTAATAATAATAATAATAATCGTGTTATATTGAATGTTTTAGCTCTTTGGAGCTAAAACAGCTACATATAATTTAAAATGCTATCTAAAGGTACAATATATGGTATAGAATATACAATAATACAATTTATACAGTCATGTGTATTTATAAATCTGTACACATTCTTAATAGTTTTGTTATAATTAGTATTATTAATACAAACAATAGGAATACAATATTACCTAATTATTAGTGTATAACCTTGTTTTTGAAGGCTTTATACATAAATACATAGCAAGCTTGATTTAATGAGTTTTATTACATATGAAGATAATAAAGATATTGCATTATATGTATATGCACATGTATTTATAATACTGCTATTACTATTATTAGTAGTATTTATTTTTACAAAAATATGTCAATAAAGGTATTATTGATATCAATAGGATATAGAGATACATACATACATGAATGGTATTTATTGCATGTATTCAACAATATAGTATTACCCCTAATTACTAAATACCTACAGTGTTAAAATCATAGATACAGTAGATACATATATAGCTATCATCATTATTGGACTCAACGCATTTTATTACATATAATCAGTATCTTATAGAACATGAAATTATACACTCTATACAGTTGTATTTAGTAAATCATATATATTATTATGTAAATACTACATGTTTTATGTAGGCATGTGTATTTATATGTCTGTATACATTATATGTTTTGTTATCAATATGAGTTACTATTAATACAAACAATATGAATACATCAATGTGAACTAATAATTAGTATGAAAGATTTATAGATAAATACAATTGATTTAATCAATATTTAGTGTTATTACATATGATGAAAATATAGATACATCATTATATAGGCTGGCATATGTATTTAAACTTACAAAATAACACTATTAGAAGCAGCAGTAGTAATATTTATTTTGCAAATATACATTAATACAGTTAATATATGTTGTTATATTATACTTATTCTAGTAGAGTATGTGTATCATTGTGTTTATGCTGTGTATACAGTATGATCAGACAGTTTTGTTAGATTACAGGAATAAAATAGAAATGAATAATATCGTAGAATATGTGTATTTTTAATAGTGATAATGTTTACACATAATGTTTTTGTTTTTTTTATGAAATATGTTTTATTGGTGGGTGGAGAGTCAAGCCTTCACTGTACTCCATCTAAGTGTCATGCTAGTAGTACTGCTCAAAGCCACTAGAGGGGATATTTGCATGATACTGTACCTGGAGGTTGCCATAATATGTTGTGATGTGTTAATTAGCATCAAAATGCAATTGTTATACTTTTGATGCTATTATTATCTCTGATGAGTTTGTTCAAAATGGAGATATTTTCATGTGAGTATTTGTTTTCTTCAGAATATCACAAATTAAAGCAAATTATCCCGGCGTGACCTTTTGTCGGGGCGGATCGTTTACACGTTTTAATTCAAAGCCAATATTTGATACAATAATAGTGTCACAGTAGATGCAATGCTGCTGCTCATGCTCCAGGCTGCTGCCTTGCATCCAACCGCTAACAAAGAGCATCCCTAACAAAAGGTGCTCACGTGTACTGCATGCAGTGCCAGGGTGGCCTGGTGGAGGGGGGCTGCTGCTGTGGGTGGGATCCCCTCATGATGGAACATTTGTGACTTTTGTAAAAATTTAGATTTATAACAGTAAATGTGATCACAGACAAAACTTTCAATATAGAGACACTGCATGTATGACTTAAGTGTTATTATGACAATGACAATAAAGGAATTGATTGATTGATTGATTGATTGACACTGCATTAGGATTCCATATGCATTATCGGACAAGAATCAATCAAATTATTATTTCCTCTTGAGAATCGAGGGCGAAAAGGATCTTTCAATTCCCTTTTCGGGGATTTCTTTGAAGTCAAAGCATTAACTCACTCTGTGTGTGTTTGATTTCTTGCCTCTTTGGAGCTAAAACAGCAACTCATCATTTAAAATGCTATCCAAAATTGTTTTTATTTTGGATTTTATATTATTTGTAATGCAGAGAAGCATCTCGGAACTAATGCATCGTGTCTAGGCTTTGGCCTTGCAACTTTGGTTACTGCAGTCTACCATCTCTGGCATGTGCCTGGCCTCATATTTTATCCAACAATGGTTCTGGTTGTGGAATTTTCTTTTTGATGCGTGGGTCATACTCTTTTTTTGCGCTCTTTATCGCCTATCTCGGGGGTCGGCAACCCGCGGCTCTCGAGCCGCATGCGCCCTAGCCCTAGTAGCTTCCTGGAACTTTTTCCAAATTGTATAAAAATGGAAACGATGGTTGAAAAAAATAACATTTTTGTTTTAATATTGTTTCTGTCAGAGAGCACACATGACACAAACTGTTGTGTACAAGAGGAGTAGACGGCACAGACCACAAGGGGGCATATTTAAGCTCTAGATTGATTTATATATATATATATATATATATATATATATATATATATATATATATAACAAATAATAATATAATAAATCAAGGGAACTGGAGTGGGACGAATCCAAAGTGTGTGTGTGTGTGTGTGTGGGACTATGCGTGGAGATTAGCGGTTGTGTGTTACCGGGAGTGTTCAGCGAGAGGCGGAAGTCACGGAGGGGAAAGGCAGGCTCGAATGTCCGTGAGGCAAGCAGGAAGTCGGGGGCTATAGCGGGGCGTAGGAGGTCCGTGTCTAAGCGTAAGGTCGGGATCCAAGAGGCAGTCCGGGAATCAGAGGAACAAGGAATGACGAGACACACAGCACAACAACGCAGGAATGGAGGTGGTACACAAACGGATGGTTACGTTCTGGTGCCGGATAGCAGGTTGAGCAGGCTTATGAAGGCAGGACCTCTCATCAACCACAGGTGCGCTGATTGCAGGTGAGACGGCTTATACGCCGTCGAATGGGTTGTACAAATTGTGAGTTTGAATATTTTATTCTTTTATTTTTTCACGTTCAATTTGTTTTTTGCAATTTTAGTTTTGACAGTACCACATAAGATATGTTTTAATTGCTAATGCGGGTTTATTGATTTAACCCGTTTTGTACACTGTTGATGTGGTTTATCCATCCATCCATCCATCAATTTTCTACCGCTTGTCCCTTTAATGCCCAGTAAATGGGTTTCTGTTTAGTATTTCTCCAGCAATGGTCATGTGGTGACATAAATGATGGTATTTCGAGAGGTAATCATTGAAGTCGGACATCACTGCCTAGGTGGGAAACGCACGGCCCGCCACTGGTTTATACAGTATAGCCTGCTCACAGCCAGATTAGACTTTCATGTGCAAATTATGTAATATTTGGTTTGCAGTCTTTTTAAATTTAGTCATGCCAGCATATCAAAAACGATACCAATTTATTAGTAGAACACAGGTGAGGATTTTTGGTAGCAGCCGTACGTAACACAGAGTCATCCAAGGCTTCCACCGTCTCCGGTGCCAGTGAACTGCCTCTGGCTGTGCTGAGGTCACATAAACACATTGTGACAGCAATGGGTGGCAAAATGATAGCCTGCATTCATTAACAAACGTCCTCACAAATATGAATATGAATATAAAGCATTAAATGCATTGGCGAAAAAGTGTTTTTTGTGTCCTTGCCTCGATCTTTTTACATTGTTGAAATCAAACATAGGCAAAGCCCGAACAGCCACCTGTGTGTGTCGCCAAAGTACCCAGGACCTGTAGAAATGCGCCTACGTGTAGCAGGAAGTTGGCGTGAGGCGCCGCACACTTCCACACTCAGTTCACTCTTGATACATCTCATTTTTGCCATAAAAATGGACGTATGCCATGTTTTTGTGCATACACAAGCTTAATACATGAGCCCCGAAGTCCTTTTCCAGACTTCTTGACTCTGCTTGCCATGTGTTCACAGCATGTTAAAGTTAAAGTTAAAGTTAAAGTACCAATGATTGTCACACACACATTAGGTGTGGTGAAATTAACCTCTGCATTTGACCCATCCCCTTGTTCACCCCCTGGGAGGTGAGGGGAGCAGTGAGCAGCAGCGGTGGCCACGCTCGGGAATCATTTTTGATGATTTAATCCCCAATTCCCACCCGTGATGCTGAGTGCCAAGCAGGGAGGTAATGGGTCCCATTTTCATAGTCTTTGGTATGACTCGGCCAGGGTTTGAACTCACAACCTACCGATCTCAGAGCGGACACTCTAACCACAAGGCCAGCAGGTTCACAGAGGTCCACACCACCCATATTGTCATTGTGCTCCCTTATGACTGTGGGTCTTCTCATCTGGACCTGGATTTCGTCTTTCTTCCACCATCAGACATCTTTAGGGTTTCCTAAGTGCAGCAGAAGCCATCATCACAGACTTGTCATACAGTTTTGTGATCGCCAACTCAGGACTTATAGCCTGACTACCATCACCGACGCTCCCCACCCTTCTCTTTTTAACGGTTTGTCATCAGGACACTTTTTTTTTTTTTTTAAGTTCCATTTGCTGGAAGGCCCCTGGACAGTAATAAATGAGGTTAAGTAGAGGTCAAAGTACCACCTCCTGTTGGAACAGTTTGTTTCAACCACGCGGAGGACTGCAGATGCCCCAATCTCTAGCCTTTGATTAGCAAAAATATCCTTCCCTTGATACACTTCAAAGTCTTATCAGATCATCTGGAGAGATTCTCCAGTGAGTTCCTCAACTTGAAGAACCTGTTTCTCGACATTTTCTTGTTGACTCTGGAAGTCCTTGAATGCCAGAGCAGGCCTGTTGCCATTTCTTTCTCTCATCTGGTGCTCTCTTTCAACGTATGAATGCTGGTAAGTCTTCAAAGACTTGTGTTGTCAATCTACTGTAACATGTACTTCATATTACTACAGTTTGTACCTTCTCTAGACCAGCGGTCCCCAATCTATTTGAGTCCTGCAGACCTCTGGATGGGCGGTGGGAGGTGGGTGACATAATAATGCATTATGAATAAACGTGGAAAAACTACACTAACAACAGTATTGTCACACCAAAACAAACTCATCCTTAACGCAGAATCAGTGGGACCTATGTCCTTGTTTCCCTGAAACTCATTTTGCGAGCTTACCTTACGGAGGAGTGCGATAGTGTGACGCATGGGAAAAAGTGGGTATTCAGTCAAAAAAAATACAAGGAAGAAAAAAAATTCAGTTGACGTAGCGCGGAAAAAAATATCCCATATATTTGTTCCTTCATTTATTCCTACGACAAAAAAATTCCTATGAAAAACAAAGGAAAAATCCACATTGATGCCACCTTCATCTTAACAAAAACTAATTCAATCATTTACATAATATTTACATTTTTGAAGTAGTGGCTTTAAAGTTAGATGGGACTGGACACTGGCCGAGAGTTAGTGGGTGGAGTCGGCTCTCTTGGTTGCTTTGTTGGGTCTGCTCCTGTCTCTGGCCATGCTCCCCCCTACCCCAGCAGACGATGGCGTGGAACACCGCAGAGGCCACCGCAGTGTATATGTTTTTTGAGTTTTAAAAAAAAACTTTTGTAGCTGTATGTAGAAGTGGCTGGTTGCATCAGCTCTGCTCTTTTAACCCTGTAAGACCCAAATATAGAAAAACCTAAAAAAAAATTAAAAAAATTGACCTTTCAGATGTTGTTGCAGGAGGCATTTGATGCAGAAATTGAAGAGTTAAAAAAAATGTTTATGTATGTTTTTAGAGAAATGTTGTAACATTGCAACATTGGGCTTTGATGGGAGCAGAATTTCTGTATTTGTACTCAAGTTGTCTGAACAACTAAGGGTTCATTTGCAGGGTTTATTGCTAACTTATCCTCATAACGGTATAAACCATTAATAATAATCACACATTAGTTATATTTTTATGAAGTCATCTATTACAAATATAAAAAATATGAAACAAGATAAAACTCTTAAAAAACGCTTTTCCGCCCTCTTTTTTTCTTTTCATGACATTGGTCATGAAGACTTTCATTGGTGGTGAAAGTCCTAAAAACAGTCGCTGTCGTCTGTAAAACAAAGGCGAACATCACACTTTCTGCATTGTGTGTTGGTGTATCCTGTATTGCAGTGTATGCATTATCATCATCTCAGCCACAGAGTTGTGCTCTTCAGGTACCACCTGCAGGCATTTCTCTCTGAATGAATCAAACCAGAGTCTGAGTTTCCATAGTTTGTCTTTCTTTTCCGTCTCAGATACTGTCATGTTGTTTACAAAATGTAATGACATCAACAGGGATTGGAATCTGTTGCGTGGCATCACATCAGCAACAGGTGGTGGACCAAGTGCTCAGGGTAGACAATAGTGTCTGCCTGGTAAGTCGCTTTGGACAAAAGTGTCCAAATTCCATCAATGTAAATGTAAATGGTTTAATGGCTCCAATTACCATACTAAAAGGAAAACATGCATACCCCCATTACATCCACACTGTCAGGGTTTTCCCTGACAGTTTGGTCAAGTTTTAGTTTTCCTCTGCTATGTCTTTGTTTCCTGTCTTTAGTTCCTGTCAGCACTTTTATTTTGATTCAGTTTCCTCTTTGTTCCCTGAGTGCTTTGTCCCCTCAGCTGTGGCTGATTGGCACCTGGCCACACCTGGTGCGAGTCAGCCAGCTGCTATTTAAACCTGTCCTGCCTTCCAGTCACTGGTGGATCATTGTCACTTGTCACTTCTACCTGTAGCTTCTACCTATTTGTTGTTGTAGCTCCGTCTACTTTTGTCCACTCCGCTTTAGTCATAGTTCCTTCGTGTCACAGTAAGTGTTTTTGTTTATTGTCCACAGTTAGCCTTTGTGCTATTTTAGTTTATAGCCTAGTTTGTTCTCCGCCTTGTGCGCGCCTTTTGTTTGTTCCCTTTTGTTTGTTTTTTGCTATAGTATCTGAATTAAATCATGTTTTCCCATTCAATGCCTGCCATCATCTCTGCATCTTGGGGTTCGTCACCAACAAACCTTGACAGAATGATCCAGCCTAAAATGAACCTCGCAGAGATGTCCATGGCGGAGAGGCTTAACAAAGCATTAGAATTGACGGCTAAATCAAGGAAAAGCTTTGCCTCGTTTTGTGATCCCTCCGACCCATCCCTGTCCTGTGTTGGCTTCTCGTGGGACGTTTTGGATCCGTCCCTTGAGGGAGGGGGGGGGGCTATGAGTAGCTGTGCAGCTGGGGAGGCACAACTACTCCTCACCCCAGTGGGTCTGCAACAGACGGCGCCATGCTCTCCGGTGGGCCGGCAGACGCCACCATGCTCTCCGGTGGGCCGGCAGACGCCACCATCATCTCTGGTGGGTCTGCAACCAACGGCGCCACCATCATCTCCGGTGGGTCTGCAACCAACGGCGCCACCATCATCTCCGGTGGGTCTGCAACCAACGGCGCCATCACCCTCTCTGGTGGACCAGCAGGGGTCTCCGCCACCCTCTCCGGTGGACCAGCAGGGGTCTCCGCCACCCTCTCCGGTGGACCAGCAGGGGTCTCCGCCACCCTCTCTGGTGGATCAGCAGGCGCCGCCGCCACCCTCTCCGGTGGACCAGCAGAGGGCGCCGCCGCCACCCTCTCCGGGTGGCAAGCAGAGGGCGCCGCCACCATCCTTCCCGGTGGGCCCTCCCACACCGGCGGTCGAGCCGCCTCGACAATTGCGGCGGCGTTCAACTTGCCATCGCCACCTGACTCTTCCCCACTGGTTGCGGGGACACTTGGCCTGGCGGCCCACCTCCTTGTCCTCCCTCCACCCTCCCTTGACTTTGGACTGTTTTTTTTTTTTTTTTAGGAGGGGGGGGATTTTTTGATACGTCTGGTATCCGTTATGGGAAGGGGGGCTACTGTCAGGGTTTCCCCGACAGTTTGGTCAAGTTTTAGTTTTCCTCTGCTATGTCTTTGTTTACTGTCTTTAGTTCCTGTCAGCACTCTTTTGATTCAGTTTCCTGTTTGTTCCCTGAGTGCTTTGTCCCCTCAGCTGTGGCTGATTGGCACCTGGCCACACCTGGTGCGAGTCAGCCAGCTGCTATTTAAACCTGTCCTGCCCTCCAGTCACGGCTGGATCATTGTCATTATAATACTTGTCACTTGTCACTTCTACCTGTAGCTTCTACCTATTTGTCGTTGTAGCTCCGTCTACTTTTGTCCACTCCGCTTTAGTCATAGTTCCTTCGTGTCACAGTAATTGTTTTTGTTTATTGTCCACAGTTAGCCTTTGTGCTATTTTAGTTTATAGCCTAGTTTGTTCTCCGCCTTTTGTTTGTTCCCTTTTGTTTGTTTTTTGCTATAGTATCTGAATTATCATGTTTTCCCATTCAATGCCTGCCATCATCTCTGCATCTTGGGGTTCGTCGCCAACAAACTCTGACACACACATTCAAGAACATTCCTTTCCCCAGAACTGAATTGTCTGTTGATATCCTCTTTGTGGACAAACTCATGGAATTTTAGCTCAGGCTGATCAATTAACTACATTTTTTAGAGATAACACTTTCAAATCAGTCACCAGAACACAACACAAGGGTAGAATGTATACTATCCATGTATAGAGAAAATACTTCAGGCAGTGATGTAGTGGAGGGAATACAACCTGTTTGAGCCCACTGCAACAAGCCAGCATTTTGACTACCACATTCACCCAGTGTTGTATAATTGCAACAATTATATAACAAGCTCTAAATGAAATTTGATGCATCTGTTCCACAATAACTACATGTGTACATGCTCTAGACATTGTAATAACAACCAAAAAATATATAAAAGACATTTTACTTACTTGGATCTGTTGAATCCAGTCCAATGAAACAAATAGATGTTGTTGGAAGGAAACCTTGAGAGGTTGTGTGAGTTCATGGCCAGAAGGTTTGACTTATAAACAAATGTACAAACCAATAGCCTTGTGAGACTGCACAATAGGACCCAATGACTATGTAAATGTGGTAAAAAAATAAAAAATTATATAACAGATTTTTTTTTAGGATGGTTAAAGGTAACATAATTTTACAACAAGGGGTCTTACAGGGTTAATGCCTTCAATGTCCTTTGTGTTCTTTGATGTTTGCCTCTTACACACATGTGAATGTTGTCTGTCTTTCTGTGTTGGGCCTGTGATGAGGTGGCGAGTTGTCCAGGGTGTACCCTACCTTCCGCCCATGTGCAGCTGGGATAGGCTCCAGCCCTCCCCGCGACCCCGAAAGGGACGAGCGGTAGAAATGGATGGACACATGCTTATGTGTGCTATGGCTATGAGTTTTTTCCCCCTTGGCCTCAGTCTGGACACCCTCTCCAGGGGCTCAGGCTTAGAATGATTTTTTTTTCCTCACCACTCAACACCTCTCTTATCCAGCGTTTACCTCTTTCTCACCTTTTTTGTAAGGGGCGCCGGAAGTTGGCAGACCCGTTGTCACGACGTGGGGGTTTTCGCAACTTACTGCGAGGATTGTTCTCCCGGGATGCAAACGGACTTTTCCGGACAAAGGTAGCAGGTAGGAACATATTTATTCTTGACTCTCAAATAAGTGAAAACAAAAAGGCGCACAAGGCGAAGGCACAACTTAACGCAGGGAACAAAAACTAACACTTAGCGTAAACTATGGACAGGGAAAAATAAAAACTCGCTAACTGTGGCATGAATAAACAAAACTTACTTGGTATGGCATGAAGCAAACAATCGCATGAATACAAGCATGAAAAGAGCATGAAACAATCGCATGAATACAAGCATGAACTATGGCATGAAAAGAACAATGTCGCCAGACCGACTAACTGGCAACGACAGTCTTAAATAATAGTCTCTCTTGATTAGAGACAGGTGTGACCCGAACGCAAGAGACAGGTGAAAATCATAAGTCGTCATGGAAACTAAAACAAACAAGGGAGTGCAAACAGGAACTAAAAGAGTCCAAAAAATAACAAAAAATAACAAAAACATATTCCAGACTACAGATCATGACACCCGTCAGCGATCCTGTTCTGTCTCCCTGTAACGTTCGTCTGCTCTTCAGTGGGATTGTGCTGAAAATCTTAATTTCCCCTCGGGGATTAATAAAGTATTTTTGATTCTGATTCTGACTTGATTATTTTTCCCCATTTAAAGCATGCAGAAAACTATTTTAGACTGTCAGTTATGTAAACACAGGAGCCTTTTAGTGTCTTTGAAAGAAAATAATGTTTTAGGTTACTAAATTGACATTTGTTTGTTTGACAAATCAGCGAGGATATTTCAAGACCTACTTAATTAAATTAGTGTTTTCTTTAAAAAAAAAATGCCACGAGTCAATAAAAATAAATTGCAAGCTGTGCATGGCCCCTTGCTTTCTCAACGACGTTTTGCGTGCATCTTTCGAGACATAATTTCATAAATTGTACGACCGCTCGGATATTCGACTTGAGGTTCCTCCGTATTCCTTTTCTAGGGGGTGCAGGAACATTTTGAAGATTTTCCATTATGTTATCAATGCACAATGTCCGCCATAAATCTCAGCTGTTTTTGATTTACACTCTGACAACCTGAACTGGATTTACATGTGCAGAAGACAAGGTGTATTAAATCACATTGGACATGTGTTGCAGAACGGACTATGAATTATGGATTGCTTAAGAACGTGCATGGTTTCAGACGGGGATATGCGAGATGCATTTCACTCGTGCTCATTATGACTGAATGTGAGGTAAATATGTAAAATAAGTGACACCTCAGAGTGGCGTGAAACTCATGATGTGGTGTTAAAGCAAAAGACAACAGATGAAAAAAAGCCTCCCTCTTTAGAGGAAGTTGTGACGCACATAGCCGTATGTATTTCCCCAAACACTGTGGTATGCGCCAACACACATTGTTGACTGTGGGTGCCAGGTAGCATCCGGGGTTTATCACGCTGTTTGGACATATGGCTGCTGCGACAAATCTGATTAAAACGGGACGGCCTTGACCAGGGCTGAGCAGGGCAGGAGGGCACACTGGTCCGGCATCCATCATACCCACCAAGCCACCACCCATGCATGCAGGGCCAAGTATGGCTACAAATACACCAGTCATCAGGAAGCCCAAATGGCATAACGAAGCTAAAATACAGTTATAACTCTCAATTAATTTGGGATTTATAGTATCACACATTTTATCATTAAATGTACTCTTTATGTTTTTCTGGAATTATTACTATAAAATACATATTTTGAATAATACTTGATATACTAATTAGTTCAGTTCAGTTCAGTTTCAGTTTATTTTTGAACATACAATGTAATGCATCACATATTTCCAGTTGTTTCATTACAGCACGTCCGAAAAGGAGTGAGAAGAAGATGAGCTTATTTAATGCTACCCCTTTTCATACCATAGCAATTGTATACCATAAATAAAAATAATAATAATATACCGTAGTAAGTAAACAAATATTAAATACATAAATAATCTTTATCTTTATTATTTATAATGTATTGGGGATTTTTAGGGCTGCCAAAGTTTAATATTATTGTTTTCACTACAAAAAATAATTAAAAGAAAAAAATTAACTAAAATAAAAAAGAAGTCAATAAGAAAAAAATATTAAAGGGCTGTCAATGATGATGTGATGACGAGTTACCAAAAATGTGTGTGTGTGTCCATTTTGTGTTGTTTAATAAACAAACACTTGCATAAAGCAAACTATGTGTCCAGTCTCATGTTGACAGTATGAAAAACTTTATCTGTTTAGTGTACTTATTACAGATAAGAAACTGCGAGTCGCGATTAATTAAGAGTTAACTACAGATAATGCGATTAATCACAATTAAATATTTTAATCGTTTGACAGCCCTATTGGTAACCATTTGTTTTTCAATTTTTTTCCCCCTAAAAACATTTAATCCTGTTTGGGACAGTATGTTTGTGTGAGCGATAATGTGTGTGTGTGTGCGTGTGTGTGTGTGTGTGTGTGTGTGTGGTCTTGTATTTCTACCCTTCTTGAGACATCAACAAAGAAAAGTACCTTCCATATGAGGACCAGTGAACAAGTTAGGACCGAAATGGTCATGGTCCCAATACGGAAAACCATTGCATCTAATAGAGAATGTGTGGTGAAATCTATCAACATTAGGGTGGTTCCAAAAAGGAGGGATTTTTCAAATTGACTGTGTGTCGGTTTTAAAAGTGCTCCCCCTCTGGTCAACATATGAAATAACAAGTGTGTTTAAAAATTTGAAGTGCTCCCCCTCTGGCCAACATAAGTAATAACAAGTCAGTGTAAGAAATTGGTCAAAATTAATGAAAAGAAAAAAATATATATGTATATAGAGACATACTGTAATAACTTGAAGTAAATAATGAAGATTAAAAACCAATTCCAAAAAAAATAAAAATAACATTTAACTAATACTTTATATTTGCATAGTATGTATATTTTATTAATGTTGTAAATACAAATCTTTATATATCTAGAAAGGGTAGTCCTAAAGAGGGAGGCATTTTTCGGAGGTCTCAAGAAGGTAATACATACAAGTGTGTGTGTGTGTGTGTGTGTGTGTGTGTGTGTGTGTGTGTGTGTGTGTGTGTGTGTGTGTGTGTGTGTGTGTGTGTGTGTGTGTGTGTGTGTGTGTGTAGGATCTTGTATTTATACCTTTCTTGAGACATCAACAAGGAAAAGTACCTTCCATATGAGGACCGGTGAAGTTAGGACCGAAATCATGGTCCCAATACGGAAAACCATTAAATCTAATAGAGCAGTGGTCCCCAACCACCGGGCCGCGCAAGAAATTAAAAAAATTTAATAAAAAAAAAATTTTAATTTTTTTTATTAAATCAACATAAAAAACACAATATATACATATTGTGTATGTGTATGTCAATATAGATCAATACAGTCTGCAGGGATACAGTTCGTAAGCACACATGATTTTGTATTTCTCTATGAAAAACAAAAAATAATAAAACCCCCCCCCCCCTCTCCCCTGGTCCGTGGGACAAATTTTCAAGCGTTGACCGGTCCCCAGCTACAAAAAGGTTGGGGACCACTGTAATAGAGAATGTCTCATTTGTACCCCTGGTGGTGAAATCTATCAAAATTAGGGTGGTCCCAAAAAGGAGGGAGTTTTCAAATTCACACTGTGTTGGTTTTAAAAGTGCTCCCCCTCTGGTCAACGTATGAAATAACATGTGTGTGTAAAAATTGGAAGTGCTCCCCCTCTGGCCAAAATATGTAATAACAAGTGTGTGTAAGAAATTGAAATGCGCCCCCTTTGGCCAACATTAATAATAAAAAAAAAATTAATTTAGAGACATACTGTAATAAAAAAGTAAATAATGAAGATTAAAAACCAATTACAAAAACAAAAAATTACTAAAAGTTTACCTTCTTTATATTTGCTTAGTTTGTATATATTATTAATGTTGTAAATACAAATATTTATACATCTAGAAAGGGTGGTCCTAAAGAGGTAGGTATTTTTCTGAGGTCTAAAGAAGGTAACAAATACAAGAATGTGTGTGTGTGTGTGTGCGTGTGTGCGTGTGTGTGCGTGCGTGTGTGTGTGTGTGTGTGTGTGTCTGTAAAAAAAGTGTCGGTGTCCATTTTCTGTTGCTATTTAAAAAAAAATCACGATTAATAAACATCAACACAAATAATCCGGTTTCATGTTAAAGGCCTACTGAAAGCCACTACTACCGACCACGCAGTCTGATAGTTTATATATCAATGATGAAATCTTAACATTGAAACACATGCCAATACGGCCGGGTTAACTTATAAAGTGCAATTTTAAAATTCCCGCCACACTTCCGGTTGAAAAACTCCTTTGGATATGATTTATGCGTGTGACGTAACAAAATCCACGGAAGAGGTTGGACCCCATCGAACCCGATACAGAAACCTCTTGTTTTCTTCGACAAAATTCCACAGTATTCTGGACATCTGTGTTGGTGAATCTTTTGCAATTTGTTTAATGAACAATGGAGGCTGCAAAGAAGAACGTCGTAGGTGGGATCGATCGGTGTATTAGCGGCTAAGTACAATACTTACAGCAACACAACAAGGACTACTTACTACGCCTAACCGATGCTTGCCGCCAAACCCACGGATGAAGTCCTTCGTCGCGCCGTTGATCGCTGGAAGGCAGGTGAGCACGGCTGTTGATGGGAAGATGAGGGCTGGCTGGCGTAGGTGGAGCGCTAATGTTTTTAGCATAGTTCTGTGAGGTCCGGTTGCTAAGTTGCTAAATTAGCCTTAGCGTCGTTAGCAACAGCATTGTTAAGCCTTACCAGGCTGAGAATTTTTAACCATGTAGTTACATGTACATGGTTTAATAGTATTGTTGATCTTCTGTTTATCCTTCCAGTCAGGGGTTTATTTATTTTGTTTCTATCTTAATTTGAGAACGATGCTAGCACGTTAGCTCAGTAGCTAAGTGTGTCACCGATGTATTGTCGTGGAGATAAAAGTCACTTTAAATGTCCATTTCACGTTCTCGACTCTCATTTTCAAGAGGATATAGTATCCGAGGTGGTTTAAAATACAAATCCGTGATCCACAATAGAAAAAGGAGAGAGTGTGGAATCCAATGAGCCAGCTTGTACCTAAGTTACGGTCAGAGCGAAAAAAGATACGTCCATCACTGCCTCTCCAGTCCTTCACTGTAACGTTCCTCATCTACGAATCTTTCATCCTCGCTCAAATTAATGGGGTAATCGTCGCTTTGTCGCTCCGAATCTCTCGCTCCATTGTAAACAACGGGGAATTGTGAGGAATACTAGCTCCTGTGACGTCACGCTACTTCCGGTACAGGCAAGGCTTTTTTATCAGCGAGCAAAAGTTGCGAACTTTATCGTCGATTTTCTCTACTAAATCCTTTCAGCAAAAATATGGCAATATCGCGAAATGATCAAGTATGACACATAGAATGGATCTGCTATTCCCGTTTAAATAAAAACAAATCATTTCAGTAGGCCTTTAGAAGTATTAATAATTTAAAAATTATCTGTTTAAGGCACACTTATTGGAGATAGAAAAAAACCCTATCCATCTGCGATTGATTATGAGTTAACTACAGCCAAAATGTGATTAATCATGATTAAATACTTGTATTGTTTGACAGCCCAAATGATTTTATATGGAAGTAACTATCACATTTTTTTCAGTTTGTACCCAAAAGACAATCATGTGTGGGTAAGAGATAGTGTGTGTGTGTCTGTAAGAGTATGCGTGTCCATTTTGTGTTGAGCTATTTAACAAAGCATCATGTTTAATAAACAAACATTTGCATAAAGCAAACAAATGATCCAGTCCCATGTTGATAGTAATAAAAGCTTGAAAATGATTAAGTCACAGTTTATTAGAGATTTTTAAAAAAAACGATCCATCTGCTATATCGTGATCAATTACGAGTTAACTACAAACAAATGTGATTAATCGCAATTAAATGCATTAATCGTTTGATAGCCTGTATGATTTTAGATGATTTGTCCCCCCAAAAAAACAATGAATCATGTGTTTAGGGAGAATCCGCATGGATGGACTGTGTGATGGTGGAGAGGAGATACCAACAGATAAAATGATCGCAGCCTTGATAAACAAAATCTTCATGGCCGACTATCTCCTACAAGTCTGATAAAGCTGAAGGTCGTCACTCACGTTGTCTCCTTGTTGTCTCTCTGACACTGTCAAGCTCGTGCAGATACTGCACAGAAAAAACAGTTTGCGCCACACTGGAGGACTTTTTTTTTTTTTTTTTTTTTAATTTAAAAAAAAACACTGGAGGACTTAATTGAAGTTGGACAAAGAGGCACCAGAACCCAAGTTATGTGGCAGCATCGAGGAAAGGTACAAGTAAATGACACATGCAGTACGGCAATCTGAATGAAACTGAATTAAAACATTTTAGAGAGAGGGATTACATGTGATATATTGGTATATGTCTTCATTTGTGAGATCTCGGCTCAATTTTAAAACGTAGAGAGTATTTAAAGTCTGCACATTTACGTGGTTTAAAGGTGCAAAGTTGACTTATTGTCAACATGTGAGGTGTTCTCAGGGCATTTTATTTCTATATGGTCATCGTAGTACATAGAATTTGACTACAACTGTATTTCTATTACCGTATTTTCCGGACTATAAAGGCGCACTTAAAATCCCTTTTTTTCCCCCTCAAAACTCGACTGTGCGCCTTATAACCCGGTGCGTCTAATGTACGGAATAATTCCGGTTTTGCTTACCGACCTCAAAGCTATTTTATTTGGTACATGCTGTAATGATAAATGTGACCAGTAGATGGCAGTCACACATAAGAGATACGTGTAGACTGCAATATAATGGCAGACACACACAAGAGATACGTGTAGACTGCAATATGACTCAAGTAAACAACACCAACATTTTATATGTTCCATTGAAAATAAAGAACAGTACACACGGCGCTCAAAAATCTATCAAAATGTTTTAGTACAACTCTGGTAAACTACTGTATGAAGCCGCCCCGCCTGATGGATTGTACCGTGCTTCAACATTCGAGTATTATTATGGTGTGTTTATAAGGTAAGACATATTATCTGGCGTTTTGTTTCGCAATATTATGCAAAAGCAACTTTTCTTACCTTCTGGTACCTGCTGATCTGTATTTGGGATCTGCATAAGTCCTGAAAAATTGCACGCTCCCGCCTTTGTAGTCCGTACAGACGACGTAGTTGATAAGCTTCTTCTTTTTCTCTATCTTCTTGTTATGGGACATTCATCCTCCACTGTTGCCATTTCTAATATAAAGTAGTGTAAAGTTCTTACTTATATCTGTCAGTAAACTCGCCATGAAAGCGCTAAAACATACCGGTATAGTGACTTCTATTATTCACCCAAGAAACTTTAGTTTTTAGAGAGTTCCGGTCGGACGTTTTTTCACGAGACACATTTCCGACGGATGAGGAGATGCTGCTCCGTTATTGATTAAAGTAAAGTCTGAATGTCATTAAAACAGTTAGTTCCATCTTTTGACACTTCTTCCACTCCCGTCCTTGCACGCTACACCGCTACAACAAAGATGACGGGGAGAAGACGCTGCCGAAGGTGAGCCACATAAATAAGACCGCCCACAAAACGGCGTATCCTGAAGGGACTGTCAGAAAGCGGCTTGAAGATGGTCTGTAAAACATAATCTATGCAACATTTTGACCAAAGAACCACCATTACATGTTATGTAGACCACAAGGAAGCGTTTTACACTTAGAAAAAAATATATATATATAACTCCTTCAATGCGCCCTATAATCCGGTGCGGTTTATATATGAAAAAAGATCGACCATTCATCGGCAGTGTGTCTTATAATCCGGTGTGCCCTGTGGTCCGGAAAATACGGTATATAATTTTTCTATGCATATTGAACACTTAAAAGAAAACCTAAAAGAGTTAAGCTTTTACCAAAGGCAGCAATCCTAAATTAAGCTCTCAGCACATACACAATGTTGACATCCATAGTTATATTTTGATAAAGACGGAGAAAAAGACGCTACTCGTAAACGGCCCAGCACATTGATAAAGGCGTGTAGCTAAA
The DNA here is from genome assembly GCF_033978785.1 of Entelurus aequoreus. Classification (NCBI taxonomy): domain Eukaryota; kingdom Metazoa; phylum Chordata; class Actinopteri; order Syngnathiformes; family Syngnathidae; genus Entelurus; species Entelurus aequoreus. The sequence goes on along the minus strand of NC_084751.1, from coordinate 16,045,406 downwards.
GTTGGTGATAGCACATTTATCAGTGAAATGGCCCATACTTGACAAACCCAGAGTGGCTTCCAGCTGACGGTAAAACTGCAGCCCAGCCATGGGAACACACCTTCCACGCCTCATTTGACTGAAATATTCTAATGTCTGGGTTCTTAGATTAGGGTCCTCCTGGATGCATTACATTTCCAAAGAGATGAAAGATCATCCGGCAACTTCTCGAAATTCAGAGTGTTTTTTAGAAGCTGAAGGTCCAGTGCCTTGCTCAAGGGAACCATCATCTTTCCAATTTTCATAAAGTGCTACCTCAATTGATGAGTATTTTAAGAAACAAGCTGTCTCTCTGTGTTTTGTTATGATTTAACAGGGAACTGCTCTTTTTTGGGAATTTTGCACATCATCCACAATCTTTATGTGGGATCAGAATACACGTCTTTCCCTTTTTTTGTCCATTCTAAATAGTGAAAAACTGCTAGTACGAGGCGGCAAACAATGCAAGTAATCGGAATTAATCTATTCTTCTTATAAAGCGCTCTAATAAAACACCAATACCCCCGCCAACAACGCACTATTTCCATGTTGTGACCTGCATATTAACCACGTTATAGCGACATTGTTGTTGTAGGAGCTAACACCAAAGAACTGTGAATTGTGAAGAGAATTATATTTATATAGCGCTTTTCTCCAGTGACTCAAAGCGCTTTTACATAGTGAAACCCAATATCTAAGTTACTTTTAAACCAGTGTGGGTGGCACTGGGAGCAGGTGGGTAAAGAGTCTTGCCCAAGGACACAACGGCAGTGACTAGGATGGCGGAAGCGGGGATCGAACCTGGAACCCCAAGTTGCTGGCACGGCCACTCTACCAACCGAGCTATACCGCCCCATGTATCACTACTATTTTGGCATAGTGATACATGGCCTGGCTCACACTGCTCCTCCGGCCACTAGCAAGTAGTTAGTAGCTAGCTTGAGCTGCTAATAATGTTGGTTGCGACCTGCCATGAAATAAAGAAGCTTCTTCTGCTGCTGTATTACAAACCCCAAAACCAGTGAAGTTGGCACCGTGTGTAAATAGTAAATAAAAACAGAATACAATGATTTGCAAATCCTTTTCAACCTATATTCAATTGAATAGACTGCAAAGACAAGATACTTAACGTTCAAACTGGTAAACTTTGTTATTTTTTGCAAATATTAGCTCCTTTGGAATTTGATGCCTGCAACATGTTTAAAAAAAGCTGGCACAAGTGGCAAAAAAGACGGAGAAAGTTGAGAAATGCTCATCAAACACTTATTTGGAACATCCCACAGGTGAACAGGCTAATTGGGAACAGGTGGGTGCTGTCACGCCAATTTTCTTCCCATTTCAAAAACCTTCCTATCCCCCATTTACTTCCGGGGTCATTTCCTCTTACGTCATTTCCTCTTACTTACGTAATTTCCTCTTACGTCATTGACAGCGATCGATAGAATCCAAATCTCCTGAAAATGGTGGTGTCACTGAATGATATTTGTCTTTGTCTTTCCCAGGGGACTTATGTCAAACACCAGCAGGCTTGGAAACATTTTAAGCGGAGTGTTAGGGACGCTGCTGCGAACTTCTGTCTTCGTGGTAACGTGCAAAAAATATTAATTAATAAATAATACTGTTAAATGTCTGTACTTTAAAGGCCTACTGAAATGATTTTTTTTTATTTAAACGGGAATAGCAGATCCATTCTATGTGTCATACTTGATCATTTCGCGATATTGCCATATTTTTGCTGAAAGGATTTAGTAGAGAAAATCGACGATAAAGTTCGCAACTTTTGCTCGCTGATAAAAAAAAAGCCTTGCCTGTACGGTCACCGGAGCTAGTATTCCTCACAATTCCCCATTGTTTACAATGGAGCGAGAGAGATTCGGACCGAGAAAGTGACGATTACCCTATTTATTTGAGCGAGGATGAAAGATTCGTAGATGAGGAACGTTACAGTGAAGGACTTGAGAGGCAGTGATGGACGTGTCTTTTTTCGCTCTGACCGTAACTTAGGTACAGGCTGGCTCATTGGATTCCACACTCTCCTTTTTCTATTGTAGATCACAGATTTGTATTTTAAACCACCTCAGATACTATATCCTCTTGAAAATGAGAGTCGAGCACGCGAAATGGACATTTAAAGTGACTTTTATCTCCAAGACAATACATCGGTGACACACTTAGCTACTGAGCTAACGTGCTAGCATCGTTCTCAAATGAAGATAGAAACAAAATAAGTAAACCCCTGACTGGAAGGATAGACAGAAGAGCAAAAATACTATTAAACCATGTACATGTAACTACACGGTTAAAAATTCTCAGCCTGGTAAGGCTTAACAATGCTGTTGCTAACGACACTAAGGCTAATTTAGCAACTTAGCAACCGGAACTCACAGAACTATGTACTCTCTCCTTTTTCTATTGTGTATCACGGATTTGTATTTTAAACCACCTCGAATACTATATCCTCTTGAAAATGAGAGTCGAGCACGCGAAATGGACATTTAAAGTGACTTTTATCTCCACGACAATACATCGGTGACACACTTAGCTACTGAGCTAACGTGCTAGCATCGTTCTCAAATGAAGATAGAAACAAAATAAATAAACCCCTGACTGGAAGGATAGACAGAAGAGCAAAAATACTATTAAACCATGTACATGTAACTACACGGTTAAAAATTCTCAGCCTGGTAAGGCTTAACAATGCTGTTGCTAACGACGCTAAGGCTAATTTAGCAACTTAGCAGCCGGACCTCACAGAGCTATGATAAAACATTAGCGCTCCACCTACGCCAGCCAGCCCTCATCTTCCCATCAACAGCCGTGCTCACCTGCGTTCCAGCGATCAACGGCGCGACGAAGGACTTCATCCGTGGGTTTGGCGGCAAGCATCAGCTAGGCGTCTTCTATCAGGGTAAGTAGTCCTTGTTGTGTTGCTGTAAGTATTTTACTTAGCCGCTAAGACACCGATCGATCCCACCTACAACGTTCTTCTTTGCAGCCTCCATTGTTCATTAAACAAATTGCAAAAGATTCACCAACACAGATGTCCAGAATACTGTGGAATTTTGTCAAAGAAAACAGAGCTTTGTGTATTGTGTCCAATAGGGCCCAAACACTTCCGTGCATTTTATGACGTCACGCGCATAAATCATATCCAAAGGAGATTTTCAACCGGAAGTGTGGCGGGAATTTTAAAATTGCACTTTATAAGTTAACCCGGCCGTATTGGCATGTGTTTCAATGTTAAGATTTCATCATTGATATATAAACTATCAGACTGCGTGGTCGGTAGTAGTGGGTTTCAGTAGGCCTTTAAATCAACATTATTGTTGAAACCATTTCACTAATATGAATTAATATACAATAATGTTAAATGTCATCTGACTTCACTGAGGTACATATGTGCACATAAATGTCATTTTAATTTAGTTCACTTACACAGAGAACTAAAAAAAACTGAATTTAACGAATAAATTTAGTTTTAATAAAGTTTGATAATGTTGATTGATAATGAATTAACTTATTGTACACTGTTATTCATTTCCGCATATGTCCACGAGTCAAATGTGCAGTCAGGAATATCCTCAAGTTAATTTGTCCGATTAATACTTGTCCGATTAATACAGACGTTTTGTTAACGCTATATTATAAAAAATAAAAAAAAACAGCGACGGGCAGTCAAAGCCGAAGTGCTATCAATCGCTGTCAATGACGTAAGAGGAAATGACGTAAGTAAGAGGAAATTACGTAAGAGGAAATGACCCCGGAAGTATATGGGGGATAGGAAGGTTTTTGTAATGGGAAGAAAATTGTCGTGACAGTGCCATGATTGGGTATAAAAGCAGCTTCCATGAAATGCTCAGTCATTCACAAACAAGGATGGGGAGAGGGTCACCACTTTGTCAACAAATGCGTGAGCAAATTGTCGGACAGTTTAAGAACAACATTTCTCAACGAGCTATTGCAAAGAATTTAGGGATTTCACCATCTACGGTCTGTAATATCATCAAAAGGTTCAGAGAATCTGGAAAAATCACTGCATGTAACATTAAATGCCCGTGACCTTTGATCCCTCAGGCGGTACTGCATAAAAATCAATCCAATCCAATCCACTTTATTTATATAGCACATTTACACAACAAGAATGTTTCCAAAGTGCTGCACAGCCATGTTAAAAACAATATTAAAAACAATATTAAAAACTATATTAAAAACAATATTAAAAACAATATTATGCTACACCAATGACTGAATAAAAACAAAGAATAAATGAATAGAAAACCAATACAGAGACAATATAAAAAATAAATATGATTAAAAACGATTTTAAAGGGTGAAACCAATTAAAACAGTAAAATAGACATCAAAATTTATAACCCTAACCCTAACCACACAGGACAACAGAGGACAGAAGACCACACAACTCACGTAGTGTTAAAAGCCAAAGAATAAAAGTGGGTCTTTAGACGAGACTTAAAACACTCCACTGTGGGAGCAGTTTGAACATGGAGGGGCAGAGTGTTCCAGAGCTTAGGGCCGACCACAGAGAAGGCCCTGTCTCCCCTGGTTTTAAGTCTCGTCCTGGGCACCACGAGCTGGAGCTGGCTCTCGGACCTCAGAGCGCGCGCAGGAGTGTAAATTTGGATGAGGTCCGAGATATACTGAGGTGCCAGTCCATGTAAAGCTTTAAAAACAAACAGCAAGGATTTAAAATCAATTCTAAAATGAACAGGGAGCCAGTGCAAACTCCGAAGAATTGGGGTTATATGCTCACGTTTCCTGGCCCCTGTTAAAAGTCGTGCTGCCGCGTTCTGGACTAACTGCAACCGGGAGAGAGTTTTTTGGCTAATGCCAGCATAAAGTGCATTGCAGTAGTCTAGGCGACTTGAAATAAAAGCATGCACGACTTGTTCAAAAAGGTTAAAAGATAAAAATGGTTTTACCTTTGCTAAAAGACGAAGATGATAAAAACCCGATTTTAAAACACCATTGACTTGTTTGTCAAATTTAAAATCGCTGTCTATAGTGACGCCAAGGCTGGTGACTTTGGGACGCACATGATTTTGCAATGGTCCCAAGTCAGTGAGGGCCGGACCAAAAACTGAAATTTCCGTTTTTCCCTCATTCATTATTAAAAAATTCTGGGCTAACCAAGCCTTGACATCACATAGACAGTTGAGAAGGGGTGTCAGGGGGCCGTGGCCTTTTGAAATTGGCATATACATTTGGCAGTCATCTGCATAAAAGTGATAAGACACTCCATGTTTCTTAAAAATCTCTCCAAGAGGGAGAATGTACAAGGAAAACAGGATGGGGCCTAGAATGGATCCCTGGGGGACACCACAGTAAAGCGGAGCAGAAGAAGAGGTGGCGTCCCCCAGCCTGACAGAGAAGGACCTCTCTGACAGGTAGGATCTGAACCACTCTAATGCAGTCCCCCTGACACCCACACAGTCTCTCAGGCGGTCTAAAAGAATTGTGTGGTCGACTGTGTCAAAGGCAGCTGTAAGATCTAAAAGCACTAAAATGGCAGAGCTACCAGAATCAGACATTAAAAGTAAGTCATTAAAAACCTTTAAAAGTGCAGATTCAGTACTGTGCAAAGCCTTGTATCCAGACTGAAACGGATCTAAAGTGCTATTTTCATCTAAAAAGAGCTGCAGCTGCGCTAAAACACATTTCTCCAGAATTTTTGACACAAAAGGTAATTTGGAAATGGGCCGATAATTTCACAAACATGTCGGATCTAGACCTGTTTTTTTAATCAAAGGCTCGACAACAGCTCTTTTACAAAAAGAGGGGACCCAGCCAGAAATCAAGCTGCTGTTGACGATGTCCCTAACAGACAAGTCAATAGTGCCCCAGATTTCTTTAAAAAAGCGAGGGCGGACTGGGTCTGTGGGACAGGACGAGGGTTTCAGTTTGTGGACTATTCCTGTAAGCTCAGGCATGGACACAGGCTCAAAATGACTAAACACAGCCGAGCACTGAGTGGCCACATTAAAACTCAATGGAGAGCGAGAAAGATTTGCCCGAATAAAAGCAACCTTATCGTTAAAAAAGGAGAGAAATTTTTCACAAGTTTCACTTGTCATCTCCAGTAAAGTGGCTGGATTCGGATTAAGAACATAACTAATAGTATTAAAAAGAACACGTGGCTTGCTGATACTATTTAAAATTAAGTCTGACAGATATTTTGTTTTCTCAGCTTTAACCACACTTTGATAGTTCTGACAGTTTTCTTTTAAAATTTGATAAGAAACCTCCAAGTGATCCCCTTTCCACTTGCGCTCCGCCCTTCGCCACTCACGCCGAGCTGTGCGTGTGGTTTCATTGAGCCAAGGCTCCTGTTTTGGCTTTGGACGTATAGCTTTGAGGGGCGCTATACTATCCAGAACCTCAGAACATGTAGAAAGAAAAGAGCACATCAATTGTTCAGTGTCTGCAGAGTGTGTCTCTGCATGGAGACAGTGAATAAAGGGGAGAAGGTGGCTGCGGTGTCAGACCTAATAACACGCCCATGACGCACGGCAAGTGGTTTCACATCAGGGTCCAAACTTAAATTAAACATAACAGGACTGTGATCAGAAAACACAGCATCACCAACAACGACATTGTCAACATTAAAACCATGAGACAATACGAGATCTAGTGTATGCCCACGTTCATGTGTGGAACCAGATACAGACTGTATAAAATGAAAAGAGTCAATGACATTCAGGAAGCTCCTGGATAGAGGTTCGTCTGGGCAGCAGGTGTGAATATTAAAGTCACCAACAATAAGAACACGATCATATTTGGGCAGAATTTCGGCCAGAAATTCAGAAAAGTCATTTATGAAGTCTTTGTGGTACTTGGGTGGTCGATAAACTACAGCACACAGGACGACATCAGAAAGACACAGCTCAAACATGCATAGTTCGAAGCTTGAAAAGGAGGATTGCAGGCGGATCTGACGGCATTTAAAGTCATTTTTAAAAACGACTGCTAATCCTCCTCCTTTTCGGCCAGACGACCGCGGAGAATTAAAATACGAGCACTCCGGTGATAAAAGTTCATTTAGAGGAGCGAACTCACCAGTTCTCAGCCAAGTCTCCGTCACACAGAGGAAGTCCAGTCCGCGGGAGACGAATAAATCCTTCAGGATAAAAGTTTTGTTTGTCAAGGATCTTGCGTTAACAAGACCGAACTTAACGGGGGCCGGCGCGTCCAAGGCCGGTGCTGATCCGGGTGGGGCCCGACACAGAGCCCGCAGGTGGCGGGAATTCACTTCGCACCTCCGGGGGCGGGGACAGCAGGAGCGCGGCGGGCGAGCTTCCCCCTGCAGGCCGACGACAGGAACAATCCAGGACCCGGCGGGATCCAGCAAACGTGGGTGCAGGAAGAAACCAGGTACCGGTCCATACCTCCTTCGGGAAGTCACGGAAAGCCGGGCCAGGAGTGCCCTAACTTTCACCAGCTGGCCGCCACGTTTACCGCGGCGCCGATGACGCTTTCGCCGGGGGAGAGGAGCCAGAGGGCGAAAAAGGAAGGCAGGAATCCGGCCAGGTGAGGAAGCTGACTGGGACGTCGTAAAACTAACGTCGAAGTTGATCATATCCGTGTGAGAGGGACAAAGATCCAACAGCGTTTGGCGGTCATACACAAACAGTGAGTTGACAGGTACAACAAAAGACGCGAACAGCACAAAAACAAGCAAAACTGACAGCGAGAGACGGCAAGCCTTAGCACATACTGGCGCCATCTTGGACATTTCAAAAAGTGACATCAGTGTGTAAAGGATATCACCACATGGGCTCAGGAACACTTCAGAAAACCACTGTTAGTAACTACAGTTTGTCGCTACATCTGTAAGTGCAAGTTAAAACTCTACCATCCGGATTGTTCTAGGCGCAAAGTTCAAAAGCCAGCATCTGTGATGATATGGGGGTGTATTAGTGCCCAAGACATGGGTAACTTACACATCTGGGAAGGCACCATTAATGCTGAAAGTTACATACAGGTTTTTGAGCAACATATGTTGCCATCCAAGCAACGTTATCATGGACGCCCCTGCTTATTTCAGCAAGACAATGCCAAGCCACGTGTTACAACAATGTGGCTCCATAGTGAAAGAGTGCGGGTACTAGACTGGCCTGCCTGTAGTCCAGACCTGTCTCCCGTTGAAAATGTGTGGCGCATTATGAAGCCTAATATACGACAACTGAGACCCCGGACTGTTGAACAACTTAAGCTGTACATCAAGCAAGAATGGGAAATAATTCCACCTGAAAAGCTTCAAAAATTGGTCTCCTCAGTTCCCAAACGTTTACTGAGTGTTGTTAAAAAGAAAGGCCATGGAACACAGTGGTGAACATGTCCCTGTGCCAACTTTTTTGCAACGTGTTGCTGCCAATAAATTCTAAGTTAATGATTATTTGCAACAAAAAAAAAAAAAGTTTCTCAGTTCGAACATTAAATATCTTGTCTTTGCAGTCTATTCAATTAAATATAAGTTGAAAAGGATTTGCAAATCATTGTATTCTTTTTTTATTTACGATTTACACAACATGCCAACTTCACTGGTTTTGGGTTTTGTACGTTGGAGCGTTTTTTTCAGTCAATTGCTTTGTTGGCATTGAAAATTGCAACATTATCTGTGAGTAGTTTAGCTGACTCCGCTCTCAGTGCTGCTGGAATGATCGCCGAGTGCCGAAGGGCGAAAAGCTGGCTGAGTAGGATGAGTTGAATCCGGCCCGCGGGCTGTAGTTTGGGGACCTCTGCTCTCGATGATTGAGCGTGCTCCCTATGGAGGTCAACAGGAAAAGCTGTCTTAGAACCTCCAGTCATTCCAAACCACACATAAAGAAAAAGAGAAGGTCGCCTTATTTCTCTGTGAGCAACAAATGACTAAATCCCAAAGGAGTAGACGTGGAATGTGTGGCAAGAGATGACAAAGAACACACATCACGCGAGCATCTTCACTTTCAGCCGCATTTAATCACCCGTGAAAGGTATAGATCAGTATTTACTGTTGCCATGGCGATAAGGCGACACCGCGCTACTTTTTCAGTCCAAGGCGCCTTATCTCGGCGACAATAAATCTGCTCTGCCATCGGAACTAAAAAGTCCCCAGGTGAAAAGGCCTTGCTATCAAGGAACAACCAAGCAAACAGTGGACAGTCCGTGGGATTAAGAATTGCTGCGTCCACTCTTCCCCCGGGCCCTTTGACGGCTGGATAAAGCCTTCGACTCCTCATTCTCCAGAGAAAGAGAGCGAGAGAGAGAGAGAGAGAGAGAGTCCGGGGAGCCATGAAATCCATAGACCCTTCTTCAAATGGTTTTCGGAGAGGAGGAGACCACAGCAGCTGAAAGAGCCCATTAAGTAAAGAGCAGGTCGTCAGCATGGCGGCGGGGCAGAGTCATCACAAGGTGAAGATAATGGCCGCTCCTGGCCAGATGTGACAGGAGGTTGTGACACGCACACTGCTCCTCGGCATCGGCACTGAGTCGACACAACACAGTACTAGTTAAAAGTTGGGAGACGAAAGTAGGGATGTCCGATAATATTGGACTGCCGATATTATCGGACGATAAATGCTTTAAAATTTAATATCGGAAATAATCGGTATCGGTTTCAAAATGATCGGTATCGGTTTCAAGAAGTAAAATTTATGACTTTTTAAAACGCCGCTGTGTACACGGACGTAGTGAGAGGTACAGAGCGTCAATAAACCTTAAAGGCACTTCCTTTGCGTGCCAGCCCAGTCACATAATATCTACGGCTTTTCACACACACAAGTGAATGCAAGGCATACTTGGTCAACAGCCATACAGGTCACACTGAGGGTGACGTATAAACAACTTTAACACTGTTACAAATATGCACCACACTGTGAACCCACACCAAACAAGAATGACAAACACATTTCGGGAGAACATCCGCACCGTAACACAACATAAACACAACAGAACAAATACCCAGAACCCCTTGCAGCACTAACTCTTCTGGGACGCTACAATATACACCCCCCACTACCACCAAACCCCCTCAACCCCGCCCACCTCAACCCCGCCGCCAAACAACCCCCCACTCCCCTCTCCCGAATTCGGAGGTCTCAAGGTTGGCAAGTATGCTCTAGTATACTCTGGACAGAAGCTGTGTGCATTCATTGTTTTTGTAGCTGTTGTTTTGAGGCATGTTTAAAAAAAATAAAAAATAATGCACTTTGTGAAAGTCAAAGTATAGTATTTCCCATAGTTGTAGTGGGTATCAGGATTATCTCAGGGAGAGCATGTCCCAAATTCCAAGCTGCTGTTTTGAGGCATGTTACAAAAAATTATGCACTTTGTGACTTCAATAATAAATATGGCAGTGCCATGTTGGCACTTTTTTCCAAAACTTGAGTTGAAGTTGTTCTCTTTTTTTGGAAAACCTTGTTTTTGATTGATTGAATGAAACTTATAATAGTAGATTGCACAGTACAGTACATATTCCGTACAATAGACCACTAAATGGTAACACCCGAATAAGTTTTTCAACTTGTTTAAGTCGGGGTCCACGTTAATCAATTCATGGTATAGTTACATTGTTTAATGCATCCAGCGGGGCATCACAACAAAATTAGGCATAATAATGTGTTAATTCCACGACTGTATATATCGGTATCGGTTGATATCGGAATCGGTAGTTAAGAGTTGGACAATATCGGATATCGGCAAAAAAGCCATTATCGGACATCTCTAGACGAAAGCCTTGTTTCCACCAACAAAAACCATTTGGTTTAGTTCAGTACAGCAGTTTAGCTTTCAATTGCAGGCATCAAACAGCAATTTGTTGGGGAACCGGAAAACTTTGTTATTTACTTTATGCTAATGGGGGAAAAAAAACGCATTTGTCGGCCGGATTCATAGGACCCTTGAAACTTTTTTGAATTGGGACAGCCTTCGCGCACCGCGATGACGTCAGCCCCCACAAATGCGCACTGCGAAGGATGCAGCTGCCGAACTGAGACACAGCTATTGAATAAGTGTGTTATTCTTGAAAACACTGGACAGGTTTGTTCACTGCAGGTGCTGCATTGCCCTTCTGTTATACTAAACTACGAACCGGAAGTACAATTGCTGTTTGGTCTTTTAGCCGTCAACAGCGTTTCTACTCATATGGATTCTTCCTTTATCAGGAAAAGCAATGTTTGTAAGTTTAACAGTACAACTCAAATTATTCTTACTTACTAAACCGTCCCATGTGGGATGTCTGTATGAGTGTTTTTTAATGCATATTTGTACGTGCTATCGTAATGTAATGAAGCTAGCGTTGTTACGTGGACCCCGACTTAAACAAGTTGAAAAACGTATTCGGGTGTTACCATTTAGTGGTCAATTGTACGGAATATGTACTGTACTGTGCAATCTACTAATACAAGTCTCAATCAATCAATCAATCAAAAGCATTAGCCAATAAGCTACCACGTTTACAAGTGTCTGTTTTAGTATTATTAACTTACAATGGGTCTTGGAATCTTTTGGAATTGTTTCATCCATCCATCCATCCATCCATCCATCCATCCATCCATTTTCTACCGCTTGTCCCTTTTTTTTGGGTTTGCGGGGGTTGCTGGCGCCTATCTCAGCTGCATTCGGGCGGAAGGCGGGGTACACCCTGGACAAGTCGCCATCTCATCACAGGGCCAACACAGATCGACAGACAACATTCACACTCACATTCACACACTAGGGCCAATTTTAGTGTTGCCAATAAACCTATCCCCAGGTGCATGTCTTTGGAGGTGGGAGGAAGCCGGAGTACCCGGAGGGAACCCACGCAGTCATGGGGAGAACATGCAAACTCCACACAGAAAGATCCTGAGCCCAGGATCGAGACTCAGGACTTTCGTATTGTGAGGCACACGTACTAACCAGTTTTATTATTCATTATTCATCCATTCAGTTTCATAAATTCACCAAAACGTCATAGTGGACTTATTAAGTCTATTTAGTTGATTGGAGAGCTAGCGATGACTTCTGTTTTGTTTGATCAGCCGTTTTACCACTGTGTTACAGGCACCGTTTGGAAACAATTAAGATAATGGACATATACAAAATATTTCTGTGTAAACAACTAATTTCACAAAGTACCGTATTTTCCGGACCATAGGGCGCACCGGATTATAAGGCGCACTCCCGATGAGTGGGTCTAGTCAGGTCTATTTTCATACAAAAGGCACACCGGATTATAGGGTGCATTGAAAGGGGTCATATTATTATCTTTTTTTTCGAAATGTAAAACACTTCCTTGTGCCTTCTTTGGTTAAAATGTTGCATAGATTATGTTTTACAGATCATCTTCTAGTCGCTTTCTGACATTCGCTTGAGGATGCACCGTTTTGTGGGCGGTCTTATTTACGTGGCTCGCCTTCGGCAGCGTCTTCTCCCCGTCATCTTTGTTGTAGCGGTGTAGCGTGCAAGGACGGGAGTGGAAGAAGTGTCAAAAGATGGAGCTAACTGTTTTAATGACATTCAGACTTGACTTAAATCAGTGCAACAACAATCAGAAAATATGTCCCGTGAAAAACCGTCCGACCGAAACTCTCTAATAACTAAAGTTCCTTGAGTGAATAATGTAAACTCACTACACCGGTATGTTTTAGCGCTCTCATGGCAGGTTTACTGACAGATATAAGTAAGAACTTTACACTACTTTATATTAGAAATGGCAACAGCAGAAGATGAATGTCCCATAACAAGAAGGTAGAGAAAAAAAAGAAGCTTATTGACAACGGCGTCGGGACGGACTACAAGGGCGGACGCACGCAATTTTTCAGGACTTATGCAGATCCCAAATACAGATCGGCAGGTACCAGAAGTTAAGAAAAGTTGCTTTTGCATAATATTGCGAAACAAAACGGCAGATAATATGTCTTACCTTACACAGACACCATAATAATACTCGTATGTTGAAGCACAGTACAATCCATCAAGCGGTGCGGCTTCAAAACTTACCAAAGTCGTACTAAAACATTTTGATAGATTTTTGAGCGCCGTGTGTAATGTTCTATATTTTCAATGGAACATATACAATTTTGGTGTTGTTTACTTGATATCATATTGCAGTGTACACATATCTCTTATGTGTGACTGCCATCTACTGGTCACACTTATCATTTCACCATGTACCAAATAAAATAGCTTCGAGGTCGGTAAGCACAACCCAAATTATTCCATACATTAGGCGCACCGGGTTATAAGGCGCACTGTCGAGTTTTGAGAAAATGAAAGGATTTTAAGTGCGCTTTATAGTCCGAAAAATATGGTATATGTCTGCGGCTTACAGTCTGGTGCAGTTAATATTTGGGGGGGGAAATGATTCTAAAATTTAGTGGGTGCGGCTTATATACCAATGCGCTCTATAGTCCGGAAAATACATTGTAGTAATAATGGACCATGGTGACAAAAAGAAGCAAAAAAGTGATAAAAATAACAATTTTACATGTCTATTCAGGGAAATGGGCTCCAGTTCAGACCAGAAGATATATTGGAATAAAAAATATGAGGGCTGTACAGAGTGAAAGTATTATTCATCGATAAAAAATGTCTACAATTTGTTTTCTCACCCCCATGATGACACGTTTTATGGAGCCAAACCGACCTGTTCTGTGACACTGGACCACCTTCTGTTGGTTTGACTAGACCTTTGTTGTGGGAGGTTTGCAATGTGGACAGGATGGGAAGGCGGCATATACGAAGGGAAGAGTGAAGGCCGAAGGGAGGGTTCGTCGGAGTGATTTGTCATCCGCTCTTCCTTCCACATGCTCCCTCCCCCTGTCATGCATCCTGCCAAGGGGGAAATACACCCTGATGTCTGAGGACAACAGCGGGAGAAGGATGGCTTGGAGGGTGGCGGGAGGCGGCCAGAAGATGGACATGAATGAGAAAGAGATGTTAAACAGATGCATGCCGTTGCGTATTTGGAGGTGCTGGAGCTAACCACAGGGACTGCCGGGGTGTATGCAAATAGGCAGCAGATTACTACTGCTGCATTTGCTATTCATGTATTTGCAAGGTGACTCACTTCAGACAAAGCAGGTGATCAAGAGCTACTCTTCTCCTCCCTTTTCCTCCCTTCACTCTCACATCATCATGGCGAAAGTCTGGGGAACAGTTGGCAGATTTGATGCGTATTCCGTCATCAAGCTTCATTTTGCAGTCAGGCCCTGCTTTCAAGCATCTCCGATAACTGGAGTGGAGACAAAGACATGCGAGTCACACTTGAATCTCAGAATAAATCGTAGCTTTTTTAAAATATTTGTGTAATGTGATCTGTATTGCTCGGCTGTTAGAAGAGAGCAAAGCCATGGTGTCACAGAACCCTGCTCTTCATTTCTCCTTCTCGGCTTGTCTTCACCAAAAAATGAAAAGAATGCAGCATCCTGTGAAGGGAGAGTGGAGGTGTTGTCAGCTCCTGCAGGTTTTAAATGGAAGGGGGGGGGGGGGTATTTAATATTTGTTTGCTTACTATGGGATATTATTTATTTGTAGAGATGTCCGATATTGTCGGCCGATAAATGCTTTAAAATCTAATATCGGAAATTATCGGTATCGGTTTCAACCTCCCGATATTCCCGGGAGACTCTCGAATTTCACTGCCCCTCCCGAAAATCTCCCGGGTCAACCATTCTCCCGATTTCCACCCGGACAACATTATTGGGGGCGTGCCTTAAAGGCACCGCCTTTAGCGTCCTCTACAACCTGTCATCACGTCTGCTTGTCCTCCATACAAACAGCGTGCCGACCCAATCACATAATGTATGCGGCATTTACACACACACAAGTGAATGCAAAGCATACTTGATCAACAGCCATACAGGTCACACTGAGGGTGACCGTATAAACAACTTTAACACTGTTACAAATATGCGGCACACTGTGAACCCACACCAAACAAGAATGACAAACACATTTCGGGAGAACATCCGTATCCGTAACACAACATAAACACCAACAGAACAAATACCCAGAACACCTACTAAATAAACTGAAACTGAACTGAATTAGAGATTGCAATATCGCAAGAAATTGTGTGTAAATGCTAGAGTCGAGGCCAACAGAAATGCTAACAGTTAGCATGCTAGCCAGATAGCATCAAGTATACCAAAATATGACTTGACACATGCTAAGCAAAATGTGTAAAGTACCAAAATATATGCCTGAGGTGTATACCTCCAAAAATATCTAAAAAAGCTAACAGTAAACATGTATTAAGTACCAAAATATATGACTCTGAGGTGTATACCTTCAAAAATAAAATCGAACATGCAAATAGGACTTGACACATGCTAAACAAAATGTGTAAAGTACCAAAATATATGCCTGAGGTGTACACCTCCAAAAATATCTAAAAAAGCTAACATGCTAACAGTAAACATGTATTAAGTACCAAAATATATGACTCTGAGGTGTATACCTGCAGAAATAGCTAACAAAAAAGCAAGCATGCTAGTGTGTACTTGACAAATGCTAAACAGTTAGCATGTCATGTATGACTGAGGTGTATACCTTAAAAAATAGCTTAAAATCGAACATGCTACTGTCTAAGTCAAGTACCAAAATGTATGACTGTGAACTTTATACCCTGCAAAATTGGCAAAAAAGCTAGCAGCCATACGCCAAGCACTAAAATATCAGAGTCAGAGTTGTATATACCTGAAATATCAGCTAAAAAGCTAGCATGCTAACAGTTGGCATGTGTCAAGTAACAAAATAAATGACTGAAGTCTATACCGGCATAAATAGCTTAAAAGCTACAATGCTAGTGTGTACTTGACACATGCTAAACAGTTAGCAACAACTTTAACACTGTTACAAATATGCGCCACACTGTGAACCCACACCAAACAAGAATGACAAACACATTTCGGGAGAACATCTGCACCGTAACACAACATAAACACAACAGAACAAATACCCAGAATCCCTTGCAGCCCTAACTCTTCCGGGACGCTACAATATACACCCCCGCTACCATCAAACCCCGCCCCCCAACACGCTCCCCCAAACCTCAACAACCCCCCCCCCCCACCCCCTCCCCCCATATCCCGAATTCGGAAGTCTCAAGGTTGGCAAGTATGACTTTGACTACTACACTGATGACGTCATCAAAGAACAACAATCATTCAATTGAACTGTTGCATTAACGAGGAGCATTTTGACTTCGGAACGGTTTGAATTAGTTGAAAAATGTGGGAATTGTAGACGTTTAAAAAATTGCCCATTTAACTTGAATGGGAAAAAATGCCTCAGAAAATGTAGAATGAACGAGCCGATCATTTTGAAAGTGGAATGATTCGAATCAGAAAACGTGGGAGAAGAAGAAGGCGGACTTGAAATAGAGAATAGCAGCAAGTATCCTGTTCCCTGGTAGCACACTGATCAGTCCTGCCCCTTTACCTCGGTGCCAAAGCGACCAATGTTGGCTCAATAATTGTGAAAAAAGGAAAGAAATCCAAGATCACAGTTAGTTGCTCCATGTCAGATCTCACCTTGTGGGGGATGGTTTCTTCTGAGAAAGGTGCAGGATCAGGCGTGAGTTACAGGGAAAGCGCTGGTTAATGATCTCTCGGGTGTTAGGACCTCATTCACCAAGGAAATCATTCGTAACATTTCACCATGATTGAAGTTGGCTAGTGAACACGTGGATAATGCGAATGAGGCAAAAGTATATAGTAGCATTGCAGTCCGAGGGGAGTCCCAATCTGATATTAAAATCGGTTTGATATCAGCTGGCATATAAGATCTTGTCCTGCAGCGTGTTTACTTGTGCAAAGCTGGAAAGCCAGTTAACATCTACATGTCCTCCTATAAGCACAAAAGGTTGGACTTTTCTTGTATTTTAGTCATTGACGGAAGGTAAACAGGGTAAGCTATAGGCTACTAGCAGCTACACAACAGCAAAGCACAAAATAGCACACAAGCTTGGCATACGTAATAATATTGGGGCTGAGGGGGTCAGGGGGCCTGAGAGACATGGGACTTCCACTATTAGCGTCTATTTTTATTCTTGAATGATACACAAGCCTCACGCTAGGTGGCAGCACTGCTCAAATGAATCAACAGGCTCCATCAGGAAATATGACTAAGTACATACTCTATATTGCCAAAAGTATTTGGCCACCTGCCTTGACTCACATATGAACTTGAAGTGCCATCCCATTCCTAACCCATAGGGTTCAATATGATGTCGGTCCACCTTTTGCAGCTAGTACAGCTTCAACTCTTCTGGGAAGGCTGTCCACAAGGTAGCGGAGTGTGTTTATAGGAATTTTCGACCATTCTTCCAAAAGCGCATTGGTGAGGTCACACACTGATGTTGGTCGAGAAGGCCTGGCTCTCTGTCTCCGTTCTAATTCATCCCGAAGGTCAGGACTCTGTGCAGGCCAGTCAAGTTCATCCACACCAGACTCTGGCATCTCTGTCTTTATGGACCTTGCTTTGTACACTGGTGCACAGTCATGTTGGAAGAGGAAGGGGCCCGCTCCAAAATGTTCCCACAAGGTTGGGAGCATGGAATTGTCCAAAATGTTTTTGGTATCCTGGAGCATTCAAAGTTCCGTTCACTGGAACTAAGGGGCCAAGCCCAACTCCTAAAAAACAACCCCACACCATAATTCCTCCTCCACCAAATTTCACAATGCAGTCCGAAATGTACCGTTCTCCTGGCAACCTCCAAACCCAGACTCGTCCATCAGATTGCCAGATGGAAAAGCGTGATTCATCACTCCAGAGAACGCGTCTTTTGGAAATATAGTTTGTACGTAACCGTTCAGTTTACCGGTTTTGAGGGTCTAAATAAATACAATAATAATGTTAGGTTCTCATTAGGATTTGAATTCAGGTGTGTCAAGATTTTTTTTATGAGTTGTTGGTGCCAGCATCTCATAGAGTGGTTTGTACGGATTAATTAATAAACAAATAATATTAGGTTCTCAATCGTATTTAAATTTAGGGTGGCGTGAAAAATAATTCTGTCTCCATGGGGGGGCATGACATAAAATATTTGATAAAGCACTGCCTTACTTGAACAATACTGCAGTCTAAAAAAAAATTCAGCTATACATTGTATATTTTTGGATATTATTTTATTCGTAAGTGTAAATAAAATGTTTAAAAGTTATTTTTAGTGTTTTCATGTCCAAACAAATATTTTCTGCATTATATTATCTTGTGAGCTTTATATGCAAATGGGATAATTGAGTGTACCGTAATTTCCGGGGTATTGAGCGAATTTTAGAATAAATAAATATTTTTACACCTACACTACACTATAGGCCGCAGATATACAGGTATACTGGTGCGAAAAATGTTGTAAATGTTTATTTGCATACATATTTCTTTCCAAACATTGCTTGTTACAACACAGTAGTAAAACAGCTGATCAAACACAAAGAAGTCATCTCTGCGGAAGCTAGCTCTCCAATCAGCAAAATAGACTCAGTAACTCCGAGGTGACGTTTTGATGAATTTACAAAACCGAAACAATACAAAAAAGAATGCCATTATAAGTTAACTACACTACATATTAGCTAATGTTACGATGCTAGGTTGATCGATAGCACGAACAAAGATGCATAAAAACACTCCTACAGACATCACACATGGGACGGTTTTAATGAGTATGAATTGTTTTAGTTCTATTATAAAACTTTCAAACATTGCTTGGAGTGACGAATGAAGAATCCTTTCAAGTAGAAATGCTACGGACGAATATACTTCCGGAACGAAACAGGAAGTACATTGTCAACCCGCAGCACCTGCAGTGGGCAAACTCGTCCAAAAGATGGCGCCATAGCACAAACAATAACACACCTTTTCAGTGTCTCTGTTGGCCTAATATGAAAACGTATTGTTGATTACAAAACATTATGGCCATTAGCAAAGAAAAATCCATAAATTAGTTACACAGTTTCATAAGCCGCAGGGTTCAAAGCGTTGGAGAAAAGTAGCGGTTTATAGTCTGGAAAATATGATACTTCCTAAGTTAGCTTTTACGGTAATGCTTTTTATTTGGTGATAATCGCCTCTAGTGTTGTCCTGATACCAATATTTTGGTACCGGTACTGGTACCAAAATGTATTTCGATACTTTTCAGTACTTTTCGATAGTTTTCTAAATAAAGGGGACCACAAAAAATTGCATTATTGGCTTTATTTTAACAAAAAATCTTACAGTACATTAAACATATGTTTCTTATTGCAAGTTTGTCCTTAAATAAAATAGTGAACATACAAGACAACTTGTCTTTTAGTAGTTAGTAAGTAAACAAAGGCTCTTAATCAGTCTGCTGACATATGCAGTAACATATTGTGTCATTTATCATTCTATTATTTTGTCAACATTATTAAGGACAAGTGGTAGAAAATTGATTATTAATCCACTTGTTCATTTACTGTTAATATCTGCTTACCTTCTCTTTTAACATGTTCTATCTACACTTCTGTTACAATGTAATAATCACTCATTCTTCTGTTGTTTGATACTTCACATTAGTTTTGGATGATATCACAAATTTGGATATCAATCCGATACCAACTCGTTACAGGATCTTACATTGGTCATATTCTTTTTTTAAAAAAAATTTTTTTTATAATGTCCTGCCCAGCTTCTCGGGCAAATCATATAGCAGATGTAGATGCCCATATCGGCTGTTCAGATTTACTTTACAAAAGAGAAGTGTAGGATACTTCTCTTGTTGCCTTACTTGTATTTTGACTTTATTAAATGTATTTATATTATCATTTGGTGCAGCCGGGCCGGAGCAGGAGGGGATAGAAAGAGAGAAAAAGGAAGACAGAGGGGGGAATTGTGGGGACAAGAGGGGGATTAGACAGAGAGACAAAAACAACAACAACAACAACAACAACAACAACAACAACAACAGAGCAACATCAGCAAATACGACATGTACAAATATGATGGTAAAAGTAATAGCAAATAAGCAGTTAGCGAAAATTAAAAAAAATAAAAATACAGAAATGACAATGAGCATTATTACACTAAAAATGGAGCAATATGAATACCAATAGAAATAGTGCTATTGATAATAAACAATACCAGTACTTTACCTTTATTATCAACAATACAATTGTTCAAATGCAACAATACATATACGTAATGATAACTTGAGATACGAAAGAATGCAGAAAAATGGAGGGGAAGAAAGAGAAGCAACCTTAACCTTGTAGATTGTTATAGTAACAATAGGTTAAGCTTTGTCAGTGTGCCATGTGTTATACCCAGTTTACCCTAGGGCAACAACGTTAATATATGTTTGATGAAACGTGATTATTGGTCATATTCAAAGTCATAATGTGTCCAGAGACAAATGTCCTGAGTATATAAACATAATGTGAACTTTAAAAAAACGAAAAAAGATTTTGTGATGCTAAAAAATATCGATGTAATCATAGTAGTATCAACTAGATACGCTCCTGTACTTGGTATCATTACAGTGGATGTCAGGTGTAAATCCACCCATGGCCGGTACTTTTTAGAAGTGGTATAGTACTGAATATGATTCATTAGTATCGCGGTACTATACTAATACTGGTATACCGTACAAACCTAATCGCCTCACAGTTTTGTGTTTTTTAGTGTGAAGAGTCTCCGTACCAGCAGGGGGCACTACTTTATATTCACCGTTCAACAAGGGAACTGTGACGCATTGTCTGATGCTGATGAGGCTTATGCAGGCGCAAAGTGACGCTGATGCAACAGACTTAGCTGTGACCACAAGGTGCAAAGTCATAGGTCAAGGTGCTTGTCTACTTTTCCCTCCTTGGAGTGGCTCCTCCACGGTGGTCGCTGAGAGGAAACGTAGCAATTGTGAAATATTAAAGCTGAGGATGCAACTCAGGGTGGCGGCGGGTTGTTTAATTTGACTTCTTTGTTGCGATTTCTCCCTGAGACAGTGTCAGCAGATTCTCCCCCATTGGCATGAAATTTCTGGGACAAGTGTCCATGTCAGCACTTTCTGCCCCCTCAGCCGGTGTGTGAAAGGACATCATCACATTCGTCTGCTGCAGTGAGCCCCACATTGCGTGTGTGCGTAGCGCTTTGCAAAAAGGCTGGAAAGTAGGATAACTTGTACTCTTCAGCTGACAGATCGTGTTTCTTCAATGAAAATAACATCCCTGAAGCTTGTTCATTTAAGGGCTACAAGTGCAAGAAGCTCGTTAGTAGCATTGATTCTACAATAGGAGTGCAGCTCTCATAGACATGAACACAAAACATGGATGACGTTAATAGGAATGCATTAACTGGAGCTCAGACACAAACCTCTGATTTGTTTGGATTTACAAACAATTGTCCTCACAGGATATAATTGAAATAGAATGATTAATTATATCAACTGTGCCAGAATTATGTACCGTATTTTTCGGACTATAAGTTGCAGTTTTTTTCATAGTTTCATAGTTCGACTTATACTCAGGAGCGACTTATGTGTGAAATTATTCACACATTACCGTAAAATATCAAATAATATTATTTAGCTCATTCACGTAAGAGACTAGACGTATAAGATTTCATGGGATTTAGCGATTAGGAGTGACAGATTGTTTGGTAAACGTATAGCATGTTCTATATGTTATAGTTATTTGAATGACTCTTACCATAATATGTTACGTTAACATACCAGGCACGTTCTCCGTTGGTTATTTATGCGTCATATAACGTACACTTATTCAGCCTGTTGTTCACTATTCTTTATTTATTTTAAATTGCCTTTCAAATGTCTATTCTTGGTGTTGGGTTTTATCAAATACATTTCCCCCAAAAATGCGACTTATACTCCAGTGCGACTTATATATGTTTTTTTCCTTCTTTATTATGCATTTTTGGCCGGTGCGACTTATACTCCGGAGCGACTTATACTCCGAAAAATACGGTACATTTGCAAGGCCATTTTCAAGAAAGATATTTAAAGAGAAACTACATCTTGTGAGATGATGTCGGCAATGAAATGGTGAAATGCCCGCCATTTCCACTCGAAACGACGAGGTGCACCACTGGCTTATACGGCGTCCAATGGGTGCTACAAATTGTGAGTTCAAATATTTTATTTATTTATTTTTTCACGTTTAATATGTTTTTTGCAATTTTAACTTTGACAGTACCGCATAAGATGTGTTTTAATTGCTGATGAGGGTTTATTGATTTTTAAATGTGCCAGAATTAACCAGTTTTGTAACACTGTTGATGTGTTTCAATGCTCAGTAGTGCGTAAATGGTTTCTGTATAGTATTTCTCCAGCAGTGGTCATGTGGTGACATAAATGATGGTATTTTGAGAGGTAATTATTGAAGTCGGACATCACTGAAGGGCTAGGTGGGAAACGCACGGCCCGCCACTGCGTTAAGGTTAAAGTTAAAGTACCACTGATAGTCACACACACACTAGGTGTGGTGAAATTATCCTTTGCATTTGACCCATCCCCTTTGTTCCACCCCCTGGCAGGTGAGGTGAGCAGTGAGCAGCAGCGGTGGACGCACTCGGGAATAATTTTTGGTAGGGATGTCCGATAATATCGGGCTGCCGATATTATCGGGCTGCCGATATTATCGGGCTGCCGATATTATCGGCCGATAAATGCTTTTAAATGTAATATCGGAAATTATCGGTATCGGTTTCAAAAAGTAAAATGTATGACTTTTTAAAACGCCGCTGTGTACACGGACGTAGGGATAAGTACAGAGCGCCAATAAACCTTAAAGGCCTACTGAAATGAATTTTTTTATTTAAACGGGGATAGCAGATCTATTCTATGTGTCATACTTGATCATTTCGCGATATTGCCATATTTTTGCTGAAAGGATTTAGTATAGAACAACGACGATAAAGATTGCAACTTTTGGTATATGATAAAAAAAAAAGGCTTGCCCCTACCGGAAGTAGCGTGACGTAGTCAATTGAACATATACGCAAAGTTCCCTATTGTTTACAATGATGGCCGCATGAAGTGAGAGAGATTCGGACCGAGAAAGCGACAATTTCCACATTAATTTGAGCGAGGATGAAAGATTTGTGGATTAGTAAAGTGCAAGTGAAGGACTAGTGGGGAGTTGAAGCTATTCAGATAGGGAAGATGCTGTGAGAGCCGGGGGTGACCTGATATTCAGCTGGGAATGACTACAACAGTAAATAAACACAAGACATATATATACTCTATTAGCCACAACACAACCAGGCATTATATTTAATATGCCACAAATTAATCCTGCATAAAAACACCTACGTGTTTGTTATGCTAGCTCCTAGCTCCTCTGCTAGCTCCTAGCTCCATAGAACACGCCAATACAATTCAAACACCTGATCAACACACACAATCACTCAGCCCAAAAGACCGTTCACCTAACCCAAGGTTCATAAAGCTTATATATTTTTAAAAAGTTACGTACGTGACGCGCACGTACGGTACGGTACGTGTTATGCTAGCTCCTAGCTCCTATGCTAGCTCCTAGCTCCATAGAACACGCCAATACAATTCAAACACCTGATCAACACACACAATCACTCAGCCCAAAAGACCGTTCACCTAACCCAAGGTTCATAAAGCTTATATATTTTTAAAAAGTTACGTACATACGCAAAAAAAAGTTGCGCACATACGGTCAAGCGATCAAATGTTTAGAAGCCAAAGCTGCATACTCACAGTAGCACGTCTGCGTCTTTGTCATCCAAATCAAAGTAATCCTGGTAAGAGTCTGTGTTGTCCCAGTTCTCTACAGGCGTCTGTGTATCCAAGTCAAAAGTCCTCCTGGTTAGAGTCTCTGTTATCCGAGTTCTTCCATCTTGACTGCATCTTTCGGGAATGTAAACAAAGAAGCGCCGGCTGTGTACTGTTGTGGCTGACTACGTTCGAAAAATACGTCCATTTCGCACCGACAACTTTCTTCTTTGCTTGCTTAGCTTCCTTCTCCATAATGCAATGAACATGATTGAAACAGATTCACGAACACAGATGTCCAGAATACTGTGGAATTATGAAATGAAAACAGAGCTTTTTCGTATTGGCTTCAATGTGGAAGGCATACCCGTGTTCCCCGGTCTACGTCACGCGCATACGTCATCCTCAGAGGCGTTTCGAACCGGAAGTTTAGCGGCAAATTTAAAATGTCACTTTATAAGTTAACCCGGCCGTATTGGCATGTGTTATAATGTTAAGATTTCATCATTGATATATAAACTATCAGACTGCGTGGTCGGTAGTAGTGGCTTTCAGTAGGCCTTTAAAGACACTGCCTTTGCGTGCCGGCCCAATCACATAATATCTACGGCTTTTCACACACACAAGTGAATGCAATGCATACTTGGTCAACAGCCATACAGGTCACACTGTGGGTGGCCGTATAAACAACTTTAACACTGTTACAAATATGCACCACACTGTGAACCCACACCAAACAAGAATGACAAACACATTTCGGGAGGACATCCGCACTGTAACACAACATAAACACAACAGAACAAATACCCAGAACCCCTTCCAGCACTAACTCTTCCTGGACGCTACAATATACACCCCCCGCTACCCCCTACCCTAAACCCCGCCGCCCCCAACCCCGCCCACCTCAACCTCCTCATGCTCTCTCAGGGAGAGCATGTCCCAAATTCCAAGCTGCTGTTTTGAGGCATGTTAAAAAAAATAATGCACTTTGTGACTTCAATAATAAATATGGCAGTGCCATGTTGGCATTTTTTTCCATAACTTGAGTTGATTTATTTTGGAAAACCTTGTTACATTGTTTAATGCATCCAGCGGGGCATCACAACAAAATTAGGCATCATAATGTGTTAATTCCACGACTGTATATATCGGTATCGGTTGATATCGGAATCAGTAATTAAGAGTTGGACAATATCGGAATATCTGTTATCGGGCAAAAAAGCCATTATCGGACATCTCTAATTTTTGGTGATTTAACCCCCACTTCCAACCTTTGATACCGAGTGCCAAGCAGGGAGGTATCACCGCAAACATCTCAGTGGTCACATGTGCAGCAGGTTGTGGACGTACTGTATGCTAAAGTTGCACCAGCCATGTTTGTATACAACTAAAGCATCAGCCTTGTATCAAATCTAAGCCTGAGTTCAAATGCAAAGTTCTCTACTGGTTATTTAGCTTTAAGTTGGTTTCTGATCAATTTGTCCAATCAGACAACTTTTTGTATTTTTTGACACAGGAACATTAATCTGCCATCTTGTTTGCAGCTTGTGTGGGGGTGTGGGTGTGGGTACCTGCAGTTCACCTCTTATTGCTACCGTATTACATCAGCAAAAATCATGAAAGACACTTTTTGCGCCTCCTAGATGAATGAATGTAAACTTTTTCATGGATTGAGGCGAATGTTTGTTAAGGTGCTCGTGGGAGGATGTGGATTAGAGCTTGGCTACTTCGCTCTAATGAGCCCTAAACCTTGATCCACACCTACTCGCTGCAAAGTCCTAACTTGACTCAATCTTACTTAAAAACAGGATGGAAGTGCGTCAAAGGCAGCATTAGGAATAGAGGGGGGGGGTTTATGTCCCCCAAAGTGTGCGAATTGCATGACCTAGCACATGTAAAATGTCAATTAATGACGGACAGGGTGCTCTATATGAAACTTGACCGCAAATGTTGGCCTTTTATTGTGGGCAGCCTCAGGCACACCTGTGCAATAATCATGCTGTTTAATCAGCGTCTTGATATGCCACACCTGTGAGGTGGGATGGATTATCTTCGCAAAAAGAAATGCTCACTAACACAGATTTAGACGGATGTGTGAACAATATTTGAAAGGAATATGTCTTTTGTGTGTATATAGTAAAAGTTTTACATCTTTGAGTTCAACTCATAAAAATGGGAGCAAAAGCAAAAGTGTTGCGTTTATATTTTACCACTGTGTATCATGGCCTTTCCTTTTAAAAATACCAATTTTTGAAGCTTTTTAGGTGGAATTATTTCCCATTCTTGCTTGATGTACAGCTTAAGTTGTTCAACAGTCCCGTATCTCCGTTGTGGTATTTTAGGCTTCATATTGCACCACACATTTTCAATGGGAGACAGGTCTGGACTACAGGCAGGCCAGTCTAGTACCCGCACACTTTTACTATGAAGCCACGCTGTTGTAACACATGGCTTGGCATTGTCTTGCTGAAATAAGCAGGGGCGTCCATGATAACGTTGCTTGGATGGCAACATATGTTGCTCCAAAACCTGTATGTACCTTTCAGCATTAATGGTGCCTTCACAGATGTATAAGTTACCCATGTCTTGTGTACTAATACACCCCCATACCATCACAGATGCTGGCTTTTGAACATTGCGCCTAGAACAATCCGGATGGTTCTTTTCCTCTTTGTTCCGGAGACCACGACATCCATAGTTTTCAAAAACAATTTGAAATGTGGACTCGTCAGACCACAGAACACTTTTCCACTTTGCATCAGTCCATCTTAGATGAGCTCGGGCCCAGCGAAGCCGGCGGCGTGTCTGGGTGTTGTTGATGAATGGCTTTGGCTTTGCATAGTAGAGTTTTAACTTGCACTTACAGATGTAGCGACAAACTGTAGTTACTGACAGTGGTTTTCTGAAGTGTTCCTGAGCCCATGTGGTGATATCCTTTACACACTGATGTCGCTTGTTGATGCAGTACTGAGGGATCCAAGGTCACAGGCATTCAATGTTACGTGCAGTGATTTCTCCAGATTCTCTGAACCTTTTGATGATATTACAGACCTTAGATGGTGAAATCCCTAAATCCCTTGCAATAGCTCGTTGAGAAATGTTGTTCTAAAACTGTTGGACAATTTGCTCACGCATTTGTTGACAAAGTGGTGACCCTCGCCCCATCCTTGTTTGTGAATGACTGAGCATTTCATGGAAGCTGCTTTTATACACAATCATGGCACCCACCTGTTCCCAATTAGCCTGTTCACCTCCAAATAAGTGTTTGATGAGTATTCCTCAACTTTCTCAGTCTTTTTTGCCACTTGTGCCAGCTTTTATGAAACATTTTGCAGGCATCAAATTCCAAATGAGCTAATATTTGCAAAAAAAATAAAGTTTTCCAGTTCGAACGTTAAGTATCTGTTATGTCTTGGCGTAAATGAGGACTCAGATGCAGAGGAGTGACAATTGACTCAGACCTTTATTTAGATAATTCCTTGCTATCTCTAGGACAGAGTGATTAAAGAAAGTGGCTACAAAATCTATCTATGATATATTCAAGCACCTATAGGGTATTAGCATAGGACATAAGGCAATAAACAGAAAATCACTCCATAAGGAGGAACAGGCAATAGCCAAAAAGTTCTATGAGTCGAATACACAAAAAAAACCAACAATCTATAATAATCTACAAAAAAGGAAATTCACTCATGCTAAAAAGTTGAGACGCTATAAACTAGTGATGGGTCCGGCAACACCGATGCATCGGCGCATGCGTCGAGCTCATAGAGCGATACCCTGTGTCGGTGCGCGTATCGCTTTTAGAAAGTCACGTGACCGAACACGAGCTGTTTTGGTCACGTGACCGCTCATGAGCTGTTCTGGTCACGTGACCGCTCATGAACTGTATCGCACTGACGCCTGCGCGTCAAACTGTTTATTAGGAAGCGGCGCAATGCGTGTTGTTGACGAACACCGTTAGGGCCGCTTGTTGTCACTGTCACTCAAAGTTCAATTTCAAAATTACCCAGAATAAATGTGTTTATTTTGTTTAGAATTCAGATGGGTTTGATTTGGTGCGCAGCATATATTGGCTGTGCGGCGCACGGTGTGCGCGGAGGACGCCTGAGCACTGCGCAATTGCGCAGGCGCGCACCTTAGAGGGAATGTTGCTCACAGGGCACAGAGGAGGCGTCAGTGCGATACAGTTCGCGTATCGGTCACGTGACCAAAGCAGCTCATGATCGGTCACGTGACTTTCTAAAAGCGGTACGCGCACCGACACAGGGTTTCGCTCTATGAGCTCGACGCATGCGCCGATGCATCTGTGTTGCAGGACCCATCACTACTGTTACTAGAGAAGGTACAGGAATGACGGCGTGGCGAAGTTGGTAGCGTGGCCGTGCCAGCAATCGGTTACTGGGGTTCAATCCCCACCTTCTACCATCCTAGTCATGATACATGTTCACATTATTTGACTGTATCTAAAAAAGATAAAAATATATTTTTATTTAAATGAAGATATTAAATAATCCTAAATGAAATACAATGACTTGGTTTATATTATTGTATATACTAGGTCATAAAATCAGTGTCAGTTGAGTCGGTCCATAGGTTGCCTGTAGGGATTTTTAATGTCCAGCAGATGTCAGTATTTAGTGACACAGTATCGACACAGTATCAATACAGTTTTGCAATGTGTCGAAACGCTTCATGAGGCCTCATCAACCCATCACTACTATAAACAGAAAGTATGTATAAAGTATTTGAGAAGCCTGAAAACTAAAAGCGCTCCAGAAGGAGGAAAAAAAAGGAAGACAAGGCACTATGAAAATTGATACAAAAAGACTTGACCAAAAAAACTTAGCAAAAGAAAATCACTCTCTC
This sequence comes from Entelurus aequoreus, assembly GCF_033978785.1. Taxonomy (NCBI): domain Eukaryota; kingdom Metazoa; phylum Chordata; class Actinopteri; order Syngnathiformes; family Syngnathidae; genus Entelurus; species Entelurus aequoreus. The sequence goes on along the minus strand of NC_084751.1, from coordinate 16,016,824 downwards.
AGAGGGAACAAAGGAATCAATAAACAAAGCGAGACAATACTTATCAAACTTGGTTGATGGCTGTGAACAAGGCTGGAGGTACGTAGCGAGACGATATACTCTGGCAACAAGACAGGGGAAGACGAGGACTATATACACATGAGGGAGGGTGACACAGGTGGGCACAATCAGGCAATCAGGAGAGACATCAGACCAGTGACACAGGAGGAAGGGCAAGTGGCCTGAAACAAGAGGAGGATTAGAATTTTCAAAATAAAACAGGAAGTGTGCCAGACAACCCCAAAACAGGACTTCCCTCACCACGGTGTGACAGTACCCCCCCCCCCCCCCCCCCCTCTATGGCCGACTCCGGACGGCCCAGACTGTTCGGGGTGGTCTCTGTAGAAGTCCCTGATGAGAGTGGGGTCGACAATGTGGCGGGAAGGAACCCACTGTCTCTCTTCAGGTCCGTATCCTTCCCAATCCACCAGGAATTGTCTGCCCCGACCCCGGTTGCGCACTGCCAACAAGCGTTTAACTTTGTATACTGGTCCACCTTCAATTACTTCGGGTGGTGGAGGGGACGTGGTGGCTGGGACCATGGTGCTTTCTTTGGCTGGTTTGACCTGACTGACGTGGAAGGTGGGATGGACGCGGAGGGATCGGGGCAGACGAAGCCGAACCGCTGCAGGTCCGACGAGCTTGGTAATTGGGAATGGACCTACAAAGCGTGGTGCCAGTTTCCTTGATGTGACCTTGAGATGTAAGTTCTTGGCTGAAAGCCAGACTCTCTGACCGGGTTCGTACGCAGGCGCAGGTCGTCTCTTGCGGTCTGCAGCTCTCTTCATCCGATCTTGTTGTCTGGTCAATACTTGACGGGCGGCTGCCCAAATGCGGTGACAACGTCGGACCATGGCATGGGCGGAGGGGACCGACACTTCTGACTCATTCTCTGGAAAGAGAGGGGGATGGTACCCTAAGGCACAATGAAAGGGAGAGAGGCCGGTGGCTGATGTAGGCAGCGAATTGTGCGCATACTCTACCCAGACCAGGTGTTTGCTCCATGTGGAGGGGTTCTGGCAGACCAAGCACCGGAGGCCGGTTTCCAGCTGCTGGTTAAGTCGTTCGGTCTGGCCGTTGGCTTCTGGATGATATCCTGATGTCAGGCTGGCCTTGGCTCCAATGAGTCGGCAGAACTCCCCCCAGAACCGTGATACAAACTGTGGTCCCCGGTCTGAAACAACGTCTTTGGGAAATCCATGAACTCGGAATACATTAGTCATCATAGTCTCTGCCGTCTCTTTGGCGGATGGTAATTTAGGCATAGCAATGAATCTGACCATTTTGGAGAATCTGTCGACCACGGTGAGGACGGTGGTGTTACCTTGTGAGACCGGGAGGCCTGTAACGAAGTCCATCGAGATGTCTGACCACGGTCTGGAGGGAATGGGGAGCGGCTGGAGAAGTCCCATGCGAGACCTGGAAGACATTTTGTTCCTGGCACAGACCGAACAGGCCTCTACGTACTCCCGGACCTCCGTCTCCATGGCTGGCCACCAGAACCGCCAGGAGATCACAAACATGGTTCTTTTAAGTCCCGGGTGGCACGAAAGCCGCGAGGTGTGAGCCCAATGAATCACCCGGGGACGCAGCTCAGTGGGGACAAACAATCGATTAACAGGACATCCCCTAGGTGGCGGGGCCACACCGTTAGCTTGCTTTACCTCTGTTTCTATTGGCCAAGTTACCGCTCCTACCACACAGTTCAGTGGAAGGATAGTCTCAGGTTGCTTGGCCTCAAGCTCGGGGTCGAATAATCGTGACAAGGCGTCTGGCTTGACGTTGCGGGACCCCGGCCTGTAGGAGAGCGAGAAGGAAAAGCGATTAAAAAAAAAGCGCCCACCTGGCCTGGCGAGAGTTGAGTCTCTTAGCCTTCTTTATGTATTCCAGGTTCTTGTGATCTGTCCAGACGATGAACGGGTGTTCGGCCCCCTCGAGCCAATGCCTCCATTCCTCCAAGGCGAGCTTCACCGCCAGCAACTCACGATTGCCGACATCATAGTTTCTTTCAGCTTTGGACAGCCGCCGCGACAGAAAGGCACATGGATGCATCTTGCCGTCCTGTTGAGAACGTTGAGACAGGACCGCTCCCACTCCTTCATTAGAAGCGTCCACCTCCACGACGAACTGGCGCTGCGGGTCCGGAATGGTGAGGATGGGCGCTGAGGTGAAGCGGAGTTTGAGTGTCTGGAAGGCCCTCTCTGCTTCCGGAGACCAGTGGAACCGCACCTGGGGAGAGGTAAGAGCATGGAGAGGAGCAGCTATTGCGCTGAAGCTTCTGACAAACCGCCTGTAAAAGTTAGCAAAACCCAAGAATTGCTGAACCTTCTTGCTGTTGTCAGGTGTAGGCCAATCGGCCACAGCGCTAACTTTAGCCGGATCCATCTGCACTCTTCCAGGAGCTACAATGACGCCCAGGAAGGAGACAGTGTCGGCATGAAAAACACTCTTTTCAGCTTTAACATACAAGTCATTGTCCAAAAGTCTCTTTAAAACCTGGGTTACGTGGACTTGGTGAGTGTCACTGTCAGGAGAATAAATCAATATATCATCAAGGTAGACGTACACAAAATGGTCCAGGAAGTCTCTTAGAACTTCATTGATCATTGCTTGGAACACGGCGGGGGCATTGGTGAGTCCGAAGGGCATGACCCTGTATTCATAGTGGCCGCTGGGTGTGTTGAATCCAGTCTTCCACTCCTCTCCCTCTCTAATTCGGACCAGATGGTAAGCGTTGCGTAGATCCAGTTTGGTGAATATTTTGGCCTGTTGGAGTTGGTCGAAGACAGAGGACATGAGGGGAAGAGGGTAACGGTTCTTAATAGTAATGTCATTGAGTGGGCTGTAATCAATGCAGGGTCTTAACGACCCGTCTTTCTTCTTCACAAAGAAGAACCCTGCTCCTGCTGGCGATGACGACGGGCGGATCAAGCCAGCTTTCAGTGATGCAGAGATGTATTCATTCATGGCTGCCCTTTCTGGACCAGAGACAGAGTACAGGCGCCCCTTGGGAATAGTGGCCCCGGGCAGTAAATCAATGGCACAGTCGTAGGAACGGTGGGGTGGAAGTGACAGAGCCTTAGTCTTGCTGAAAACTTGTCGTAGGTGGTGGTAACAGGAGGGAACAGAATTCAGGTCCGGAAATTCTGAGTCTGTGGCAGGATTGGCAGAAAAAAGATTAATTTCCTTGACATTTTACTTTTGGACAGTAGAAAAACTACATTTCTGGGTACATTCCCTTCCCCATACACTGATCTTCCCTGTTTTCCAGTCAACACGAGGGTTATGCTGGTACAGCCATGGATACCCCAAAATTAGCGAATGAGAGGGAGAAATAATCAGGTATGGACAAATTTGTTCCTGATGGCCGTCTATGTTCATTTGGAAAGGTTCACTGATGTGTGTGATGGTGAAAAGCTCCTTACCATTTAGAGAACTGGCCCTAATGGGTTTAGCTAGTGGTTCTGACTTGAGTCCTAGTCTCCTAGCTAAACCCCAGTCCATCAGACTCTCATCTGCCCCAGAGTCTATTAGCGCCTCTAGAATTGTGGTCGTGTGATGGGTTATCATGATCTTGGTAAGAATACGTGGCATCTGAGGAACAGCCGGTACGTGACTCACCGCCTGGGGTCCCTTGGTTGGACACGAAACGACAAGATGGCCACCCTCTCCACAGTAGAAACATCTTCCCTCCATCAGCCGCTTGCGTCGCTCCTCTGGGGTCAGTCGGGCTCTCCCCAGCTGCATGGGTTCCTCCTCCTGATTTGTGCGTAGGTGAGGAAGTAGCTCCGGAGGTGGGCGCCGAGTCGTCGACCAGCTAGGTGCGAAAGGACGGGGGGTTCTCCCTGCAGCTTCCGATCCTCCTCCTCGCTGTCGTTTGAGCTGGGCTAGTCGGTTGTCCGTCCTGATAGCGAGCGCGATGAGGGCATCTAGGTTATCGGGTAGGTCCAGGGGAATGAGGAGGTCCTGTATGGAAGCTCCGAGCCCCTTAAGAAAAACATCATAGAGCGCCATGTCGTCCCACCCACTTTCAGCTGCCAGCGTGCGGAAGCGGATGGCGTAGTCGCACACGGAGCCGCTGCCCTGCTTTATGCTGCTTAGCTCTTGTGCCTTTTCTCTGCTGGAGGACACCGGGTCAAAAGTTCTTGTTAGAGCAGCTTGAAAGTCTTTAAATGAGTGGCAGAGTGACGAGTTCCGCCCCCATTCGGCAGAAGCCCACGCCTTGGCTCTATCCGTAAGATGGGAAATCATGAAAGCAATCTTGGAGCGGTCAGTGGGAAATGAATGGGGCATCAGTTCATAATGAATACCACAGTCAATCAAAAAGGTCTTGCACAAACCGGGAGCGCCAGCGTATGGCGCCGGAGGAGCCAGCTTGCATCCGGCTCCGGAAGGAGGTGAAGACAGGATGGGAGCTGGGGGGCTGGGACGCCGGAATCGGTCGAGCAAGCTGCTCAAGTAGTCCTTGTAGCTGGGAGGACAGGTGACCCATGTTTGCTGCCATCGCCGTCTGAAACTCCTCCTGTCGGGCGAGCCGTGATTCCTGGGTGTGCAGGATTTCCGTCAGTTGTTTAGCCTCTGCTGAGTCCATACTGGCCAGAGTATACTATTATGTCTTGGCGTAAATGAGGACTCAGATGCAGAGGAGTGACAATTGACTCAGACCTTTATTTAGATAATTCCTTGCTATCTCTAGGACAGAGTGATTAAAGAAAGTGGCTACAAAATCTATCTATGATATATTCAAGCACCTATAGGGTATTAGCATAGGACATAAGGCAATAAACAGAAAATCACTCCATAAGGAGGAACAGGCAATAGCCAAAATGTTCTATGAGTCCAATACATAAAAAAACCCAACAATCTATAATAATCTACAAAAAGGAAATTCACTCATGCTAAAAAGTCGAGACGCTATAAACAGAAAGTATGTATAAAATATTTGAGAAGCCTGAAAACTAAAAGCGCTCCAGAAGGAAGAAAAAAAAGGAAGACAAGGCACTATGAAAATTGATACAAAAAGACTTGACCAAAAAAACTTAGCAAAAGAAAATCACTCTCTCAGAGGGAACAAAGGAATCAATAAACAAAGCGAGACAATACTTATCAAACTTGGTTGATGGCTGTGAACAAGGCTGTGGACAAGGCTGGCGGTACGTAGCGAGACGATATACTCTGGCAACAAGACAGGGGAAGACGAGGACTATATACACATGAGGGAGGGTGACACAGGTGGGCACAATCAGGCAATCAGGAGAGACATCAGACCAGTGACACAGGAGGAAGGGCAAGTGGCCTGAAACGAGAGGAGGATTAGAATTTTCAAAATAAAACAGGAAGTGTGCCAGACAACCCCAAAACAGGACTTCCCTCACCACGGTGTGACAGTATCTTGTCTTTGCAGTCTATTCAATTGAATATAGGTTGAAAAGGATTTACAAATCATTGTATTCTGTTTTTATTTACTATTTACACAACGTGCCAACTTCACTGGTTTTGGGGTTTGTAGATAGTGGGTTTCCCCATGTAAAGCGCTTTGAGTCTCTAGGGAAAAAGCGCTATATAAATATAATTCACTTCCCATTTTAACTTATTTTCTGCACTTGCGTGACAAGCGACAATGTTCACAATGAGACGTGTGGGGAGTTTCTTTGACTTGTGACAGGTAAACAAATCGGTGCTGTTCCACTCCAGTGCAGGGGGTGGCGCTAACACACATTGCACGGTGGTTGGCAGCTGCTAAACAACTGAAGAAGTTATCAAAAAGGTTTATCAGGCTGTGCATCAAAAAGACAAATTGCTAAATGATCCTGCCCAAGTTGAACTGGAGTAGGTTTGGAGTGTTGCTGGCGAGAAACAGACAAAGACGAAGCATCAGTGTGGTGCCAATCAGAAATGGAATAATTATACCGCAGTAACCTTTCCAGCGTCATCCTGGGCCGGCTTTGCATGCGCCTCCTCACCCACGGGAAGCGTGGCAACAAGAAAACATGTAAACGGCGACAGACACCACTGGAGGCAGGCGGCCCTGTCAGAACGTCTGATGCTGTCTGATGTGTGGATGGAAATGAACACATGAACCCAGGTGGACGAGGCCTCCGTGTGTGCGCACAATTCAATCAAAGCAAAGTCACATCTGCCTTCCTGCCTGCTCTATTCTTCTTAATTTCACTTCAATACGCTCAGCTCCCGCCATGAATGATAGATGAGACGCCGCATCACACCTTAAACAATTCTTTTTTTTTTGGATTATGTTCAATATGTCATAACTCCTGCCTTTACAAAGACAACAATGTCCTGTGTAGCCTTGCAAAACAATATATGAATAAAATATTGCATTTCAATGCTAAATTATATTGTTTTTGTGGAGAAATACTAACACTGTATAGCATTTCAATGGTAAC